>NW_021604636.1:693945-718810 GCF_004785775.1 Grammomys surdaster | reverse complement strand
ATATATATATATATATATATATATATATATATATATATATATATATACATAAAATTCCTGTATGATTCATTATGCAATTTCCAAGCTAAGAATTCTTGGTCAGTCACAGTTAGCTGTAGAGGAGAAAAATCTGTTCCTGTCTTTATAGCTGGTTGACTCACAGTGTTGTCAAAAGCCTGGCATGAACCATTGGGACAGCACTATGTATGGCTCATACCTATCATGGAAGAAAAAGGCTCTCTGCTTTACGCAAAATTCTTTTCACTTGACTACTAGATTTTTTTCCATTGTTGTGTTACAGGATGTGTCTTCTTGACACAGTGACCAAGACCTGTACACTTTGTGTTCACTCACATCAATATATTTACCTGTTCAATTATCAGGTTTTTCCTATGATTTTTTTCAATCTTTGTCTTCAAGGGTCCTTGGTCTTCCTGTGAGGTTCCAATACCCTTGAGGGCCTACAGTCCTTTTCCCAACTCTTCCATAAGAGTCCTTGACCTCTGTCCAATGTTTGACTGTGGGTATCTGCATCTGTTCTACTCAGCTGTTGTTTGGAGCCTCTCAGAAGACAGTTATGCTAGGCTCCTATTGGCAAGCATCATTAAAAAATGTCAGGGATTGGTGCTTGCCCATGGGATGGATCTCAAGTTGGGCTAGTTATTGCCTGGCCAAAGATGGAGTGTCTGCTCCTTCTTTGTCCTTGCATTTCTTTTAGACAGGACAAATTTTGGGTTGAAAGTTTTGTGGGTAGGTTGATATCCCTATCCTCCACTGTGGGTCCTGCCTGACTAGAGGAGGTGGATTCTTCAGGTTCCATGTACCCACTGTTAGGCATCTCAGCTGAGGTTACCAGCACTGACTTCTGAAAGCCTCCATTTTTCAGGTCTTGGGGACTTCCTAAAGATTCCAATCATAACCTCAAACCAAAGAGGCTGCAGATTTCCATTCATTCTCTTGGTTCTCTGGGGCCTCTTTCCTGTCTTTCCATAGACATAATCCTGTCTCTTCATTCAACTCTCCCTCCCATCTCGCGCCCAGTTCCCTCCACCCCTCTGCTTCCTATGATTATTTTGTTCCACCTTTCTAAGTGCCAGCCCTCTGCCTCTTATAATTATTTTGTTTCACCTTTCTAAGTGAGAATCAAGCTTCCTCACTTGGGCCTTCCTACTTGTTTAGCTTCTTTGGGTCTGAAAAGTTTAACATGGTACCTGTATTTGATGGCTAATATCCACTTATAAGTTAGTATATACCATGCATGTCCTCTTGGGACTGGGTTATTTCACTCAGGATGATATTCTCAAGTGTCATCCATTTGCCTGCAAAATTCATAATGTCTTGGTTTTTGAATAGCTGTATATTTCTCCATTATGTAAATGAACCAATTTTCTATATCCATTATTTGGTTGAGGAACATCTAAGTTATTTCCAGTTTCTGGCTACTATAATAAAGCTGCTATGAACATAGTAGGCACATGTCCATGTTACCAACATTGTGGAACATCTTTTGGGTATATGCCAAGGAGTGGTATAACTGGGTCTTTCGGTAGAACTATTTACAATTTTCTGAGAAATCTCTGATTGAATTCTAGAGGGGTTGTACATGTTTGCAATCTCACCAGCAATGGGAGAATGTAGCCCTTTCTCCACATTCTTATAGGCATGTCCTGATCTTAGTCATTCTGACGAGTATAAGGTGGTATCTCAGGATCATTTTGAATCTTAAGGTCATTTTGATTTGCATTTACTGATGACTAAGGGTGTTGAACATTTCTTTACATGTTTCTTTTGATATTTCTCTGTTTATCTCTGTACCCCATTTTCATTATGGTTATTTGGTTTGTTGAAGTCTAACTTCTTTAATGCTTTATATATTTTAGATATTAGCCCTTTCTCAGATGTAGGGTTAGTGAAGATCTTTTCCTCTTCTGTAAGATGCCTTTCTGTCCTATTGACATGGCTCTTTACCTTAAAGAAGCTTATCAGTCTCAAGACATTCTATTTATCAATTGTTGAACTTTGAGCCTGAGTAATTTGTGTTCTGTTCAGGAAATTTTCTCCTGTACCGATATGGTCAAGACTATTTCTCACTTTTTTTCTATTATATTTAGTTTATAAAGTTTTATGTTGAAATCTTCCTTCTACTTGGACTTGAGTTTTGTGTAGGGGGATTAATATGGATCAATTTGAATTCTACATGTAGACATCCCATTAGACCATCACTATTTGTTGAAGATTCTTCTGTTTTCCATTGTATAGTTTTGGTTTAATTGCCAAAATTCAAGTGGTCTTAGGTGTGTGGGTTTATTTCTGAGTCTTTGCTTCTATTTCATTGATCAACCTGTTTGTCTCTGTACCAATACTATGGAGTTTTTAATCATTATTTTTCTGTAGTACAGCTTGAGATCACTAATAGTGATTCCTTCAGAAGTTTTTTTATTGTAGAGTATTGTTTTGGCTATTCTAGAGTTTTAGTTTTTTCCATGTGATGTTGATAATTGCTCTTTTAAGGTCTGTAAAAAAATGTGTTGGAATTGTGATAGGGATTGCATTGAATCTGTTGATTCTTTTGGTAAGACAGCCATTTTCACTATGTTATTCCTACTGATCCATGAGCATGAGAGCTCTATTCATATTCTATCTTCTTCAGTTTCTTTCTTTAGAGACTTGAAGTTCTTGTAATACAGATTGTTCACTTGCTTGCATAGAGTTACACCACAATATGTTATATCATTCGTGGCTATTAAGTGTGTTGTTTCCCTAATTTCTTTCTCTCCCCATTTATCTCTTGTATAAAGGGGGGCTACTGATTTGAGTTAATTTTGTATACAGCCGCTTTGCTGATGTTGTTTATCAGCTGTAGAAGTTCTCTGGTATAATTTTGGGAATTGTTTGTATATACCAACATATCATCTGCAAATAGTGTTACCTCGACTTCTTCCTTTCCAATCTGTATTCCCTTGATCTTCTTTTGTTGCCTCATTGCTTTAGCTAGAACTTCAAGTAGGGAGAGTGTGAGCAGCCTTGTCTTATCCAAAGTTTCTCTCCATTTAATTTGATGTTTGCTATCAGCTTGCTATGTAATGATTTTATTATGTTTAGTTATGTGCCTTAAATCCATGATCTCTCCAAGTCTTTTAACATTAGTGGACATTAGACTTTGTAGAAGGCTCTTCAGCAGCTAATGAGATGAGCATGTGACTTTTTAAATTCAGTTCGTTTATATAGTGAATTACATTGACAGATTTTTCTGTCATATATTGAACCATCCCTGCATCCCTGGAATGAAACTTGGTTGTAGTGAATGATGTTTTTGATGTGTTCTTGAATTTGGTTTGTGAATATTTTATTGAGTATTTGGGGTAGGTGTTCATAAGTAAAATTGGTCTGAAGTTTTTTCCCCCTTCTTTCTGTGGTTTAGGTATCAGGGTAACTGTAGCCTCATAGAATTAATTGGGTGGTATTCCTTCTGTTCCTATTTTATGGAATAGTTTGAAGAGTATTAGTATTAGAATTTGTTTGAAAACCTGACAGAATTCTGTGCTCAAACCGTCTGGCCCTGGGCCTTGTTTGTTGGGAGACATTTAATAACTGTTTTGTTTCCTTAGGGGTTATAGAATTGTGTAGCTAATTTATCTGATCTTGATTTAACTTTGGTAAGTAGACAATCATTTCATTGAGATTTTCCAGTTTTATGAAGAAAAGAATAAACTTTTGAAATAAGAACTAATGATTTTTTTGAACTTCCTCAGTTTATATTGGTATGTCTTCCTTTTCATTTCTTCTTTTATTGATTTGGATACTATCTCTTTGCCTTTTACTTATTCTGGTTTATGGTTTTCCTATCTTGTTTATTTCCTCCAAGAACCAGTTCTTGACTTTGTTGATTCTTTGTAGTGTTCTCTTTGTTTATTACTGATTGATTACAACTCTAAGTTTGACTGTTTCCTGCTGTCTACTCTTCTTGGATGTGTTTGCTTCTTTGGGGTCTACAGCTTTCAGGTATGCTGTTAAGTTGCTGTTATGATATCTCTCCAATTTCTTTATAAAGACACTTAGTGTCATGAATTTTGTTGTCAGCACTGCTTTCATTGTGTCCAGTAAATTTGGGTATGCTGTGCCTTCATTTTTATTGAATTCTAGAAAGTCTTTAATTTCTTTCTTTATTTCTTCCCTGATGAAGTGATCATTGAGTAGAGAGTTGTTCAGTTTCCATGCTTATGTGGGCTTTCTGTTATTTATATTGTTATTGAGATCCAGTCTTAGTCGGTGGTGGTCTGATAGAATGTAAAATGTTATTTCAATCTTCATGCATCATTTGAGGCTTAATTTGCACCTGATTTTATGGTCAGTTTTGGAGGAGGTTCTGTGAGTTGCTCAGAAATAGGTATATTCTTTTGTTTTTGAGTTAACGATTCTATAACCACCTGTTAAATTCATTTGGTCCATAACATTTGTTAGTTTCATTGTTTGTCTGTTTAGTTTCTGTTTTAATGACCTGTCCATTGGTGATAGTGGGATGTTGAAGTCCCCCACTTTTATTGTGTGAGGTTCAATGTATGATTTGAGCTTTAGTAAAGTTTCTTTACAAATGTGAGTGCCTTTTCATTTGGTGCAAAGATATTCAAAATTGAAATGGCATATTGGTCTATTTTTCCTTTGATGAGTATGAAGTGTTCTTCCTCATGTCTATTGATAACTTTTGGTTGAAAGACTAATAGAGTCTAATAGACTTAGAGTGGCCTCTTCAGCTTGTTTCTTGGGTAAATTTGCTTGGAAAATCTTTTTCAAGTCCTTTACTATGAGGTAGTCTTTATCTTTGTTGCTGAAATGTGTTCCTTGTATGCCATAATATCATGGATCCAGTCTGTTAGCTTTTGTTTTTTTATTGGTGAATCAAGTCCATTGACATTGAGAGATATTAATGAGTATTAGTTCCTATAATTTTGATGTTGATGGTGTTGCTATGTGTATGTGATGATTAATGTCCTGTGCTTTCTTGGGTGTAGTTACCCTCCTTGTATTGAAGGTTTGCTTCTATCATTCTCTGAATGGCTGGATAGATACTGTTTACATTTGTTTTTGTCATGGGACATCTGGTTTCTCTGTCCATATTGATTGAAAGTTTTGCAGAGTATAGTAGTCTGGGCTGACATTTATGGTCTTTTAGTGTCTGAAAACCATCTGTCCAGGATCTTCTGGCTTTTAGAGTCTCTGTTGAGAAGTTGGGTGTAATATGTCTTCCTTCACATTAGTTGGCCTTTTTCTCTTGCAGCTTTTAACACTCTTTCTTTGTTTTGTACATTTAGTGCTTTGATAATTATGTGGTAGGATGATTTTCTTTTCTGATTCAATCCATTTGGTGCTCTGTAAGCGTCTATATGTATTGCCATTTCTCTCTCTCTCTCTTTTTTTTTTAAACTTAGGACATTTTCTTCTATGATTTTGTTGAAGATGTTTTCTGGCCCTTTGAACTGTGAATATTCACCCTCTTCTATTTCTATTAATTTTAGATTTGGTCTTTTTATAGTGTCACAAAATTTCCTGGTTGTTTTGAGTGAAGAACTTTTTACATAGGGCATTTTCTTTGACCAACGTATCAGTTTCTTCTGTGGTATCTTCTAAGTCTTGGATTCTCTCTTCCATCTCATATATTCTATTTGTAATGCTTGTGTTTATACTTCCTGTTCTCTTTCCTAAGTTTACAATTTCCAGTATTGCTTCTATTAATGTTTTCTTTATTGCTTCTATTTCCATCTTAGTCTTGGACCACCATTTTCTTCATTTTCTTCACTTGTTTGATTACATTTTTCTGTATTTCTTTAAGGGATTTTTAAATTTCGCCTTTAAGGACTTCTACCTGTTTGATTCTGTTTTCCTGGATTTCTTCAAGGGAGCTATTTATATCCTCTTTAAAGGGCTCTATCATCTTCATGTGACAGGATTTAAGGTTACAGTCTTGCTCTTCAAGTGTGTTCTGATATCCAGGGCTTTCTGTAGTAGAAGATCTGGGTTCTGATGGTGCCATACTGCATTGGCTTCTGTTGATTATGTTCTTGTGCTTGCCTTTTGCCATCTGGTTTACTCTGGTGTTGGCTGGCCTGGGAGTGCCAGGTTGGAGGAGTTCTCCCAGGAAGTAGGAGGAGCTGTGTGTCCAGGGTTAGAGCAGGCCTTATGGGAGGCAGGAGGAACTGTGTGGTCAGAAATGGTTAGAACAGCTTGTGAAAGTACAGATCTGAAGGAAGATGGAGCTCCAACAGGGCATGGCAGAACCCAAAGGCTAGTAGGCCTGCCAGGTTCCCAACAGGCAGGAGGACTGGGCTTGGAAAGGGGTAGGGGTGTCTCCCATGTGTCCCAATTAGACTAGGCATCCTGGGAGGCACACAGTGTTGCAGGGTGGAGCATGGTGAGCCAATGGTCAACTACAAGTATAAGTGTGGTAATGTATGTATTTTTAGACACTTCTATTTCTCTAGAATAAGTAAAATAAAAGCATTGTGGATAGCTTTTCTTTTCTGAAAAGAGGGAAAATCTTCCATATATTTTTTTCATTTCAGGTTTATTCCTACATAGAGTTAGAATTTGACACTAATCTGTATTTTTAGACTTTCTACTATTTGGAGGCAATTTGTACTGCTTAATACATATCTATTTGCCCTCCTTGGAGAGATAATCATAAGAAATTTTCTTTTGTTAATTCTTTTTTGAAATTATAATTGAATCATATACTTTCTCCTTCCCTTTCCTCCCTGTAAATACTTCCATATAAACCTTCCCATTTCCTTCAAATTCATAGAATCTTTTTAAACTGATTGTTATTGCATATGTGTATGTGTGTGTGTGTGTGTGTGTGTGTGTGTGCATGCACATGTCCATGTGTGTGTGTGTCTAAATATAGCATATTGAGTCTATATAATGTTACTTATTGAGTATATTTAATGTTACCAAATGATCATCCACTTGATATTGGACAGTCAGTTGTTCTACTCTTCTTGGGAAAGAACATCTCACCTGCACTCAACTTACTATTTTTTTTTCAGTTCTCTATAGTTCTTTGTGTAGGGTTAAGGCCTCATGGGCTTTTCTTAATCCAGTTTGGTACAGCCATTAGTGTTATCCTTGTTCAGCATAAAGTCTCACAAACATGATTTCCCAAATGTATGCTGATGTTATTAGGAGACACAATCTCACAACAAACTAACTCCCTGGTGCCCTGGCTCTTATCATTTTACCAGGCCCTCTTCTGCAATGTTCCCTGTGTTCAGGTGTTCCAGTGTTTTACAGATGTATTCATAGTGACTACACTCCATAGCTCTGCATTTTAGGAAATTTCCTTGATTAGAGATCAACAGTCCTACCCAGCTATGATGCTAGTGAAACACATCAAAGGCCAACATAACACAATAACCCTAAGGGCACCCATACCTTGGTGGCAACCAACTGTTCTCTAATTGGATTTAAGGTCTGTTTAATAAGGAGAAACCTTGAAACCTAGCTAACTACTCTGTGACAGTGAAATCATGGCTATTGGAAGAGAATCTACAACCACTAATTTACTAAGCCAGCATAATCTTTAACAACAATATATAAACATTTGTTCTTATACCCACAGATAAGAAAATTTTAATATGTAAATGTAACCTGAAGGAGACCTGTAAATATAAGGTACACCATGAGGTTAAGGTTTGAGCTTCTTGTTACGTTACTGTTGAAACTTCCCTATAGATTTTGTATCCTCTTGGGTCCAACCTCACACATATATGTTCCATCATAATAAGCTAAATAAAACAACCTGATAAGAAAGAATAGACTAAAATTTAAAAAATATCCCCTCAACAGTCGGATGACTCAGTCCATCAGCCAACTTCTGTTCAAGTATGAAGATCTAAGTTTGATCCTCAGTACCCATATAGAAGCTGAGCCAGGCTGTGTGCATCTGTAATTCCAACTCTGGGGGAGTCATAGAGAAGATCCCTTGGGCTCTCTTGACAACTAGTCTTTCCAATCAGAGTGAACAATCCTACTTCATAACTCTAAGATGTAGAACTGCAGTATATCTCTAACTTCCGGTAGCACATGCAACTACTTACACATCTATCTCAGGCACAGATACAGACAGACAGACAGACAGACAGACACACACACACACACACACACACAATGTTGTGAATGGTCATAAACACTACATAGTCTCCTGACTGCATCATTTTATGCCATAAAAGTAAAGGAAAAAAATACAGAGCAGAAAATAATTCAAAATAATATAGTTATGCTAATCCCCATTTTTCTGTATTAGCTCATCTAAACAAATAACATCATTCACCTTATAAAACTACATGAAATAGCTGATTTCATGGACTATAAAAATGTGATGCTAACTTGTTTTACAGATTCTGCTAAATCATATAGCAAGGCTCAGCCTGTTTGCTCCACTTCTTTATTTAGGCCCTAATCATAGCGCCTCTAACACCATCCTCAATGTCCTCAGTGATCCTTGACTTCTGCTGTTCATGCATTGTTCCATCTTCTTCCTTTGAGTGTTATCTCAGAACTCAGAGACATCTTCCCAAAGGTAAAATGGGCCAGAGGTGATAGATGGTTATCTGTGCTACAGGCTTCAAAAATTTCTGTGGCTTCCAATTTGGACCATCTTCCTTTCTCACTCCCTAGGCAATTCTGTGAACTCCATTTTGAGATGCCAACTTAGGCAGAAACTTGTGGTTCCTGGCCAGTCACCAGCAAGCACCTGAGCTCTTCCAACAGTCACATGACATTCTTGAAGGCAGCTGTCTTCCCTCCTTATCGGTCACAAAGAGGGCAATAGTCCAGCAGATATCTGGTCACAACCAGGGATTTTCTGCTTCACCTGCAAAAGGAGGAAAATAATCATGAAAAATGTTTTATGGCTGCTGCTCATTAGTGTCACGACTGGCTGCTTAGTCTTCCTTTATTCATTCTCATTTAGAATGCGTTAGATATTCATTATCCCTCTCGCTGATATCCTTAAGTCTCTAATTTCCTCTCATCTACATTAATTTGTCTGTTAAAATTTTTGCTTTCACAAAACACTACTGTAATGAAAGTAAAATATTTTCTTCCTCTCAGTAATGGCCTTTAAATAGTTGGTGATTACGGTGTGCTCACTCACCTCTCAAGAATCTTTTGTTCTTTTTCTCCACAGAGACTTGTACATTAGCAATAATGAAGCCAAATGGAGTATGGTAAAATTATATGAGAATTTCATAATCTCATAGAAAATGGTAAAATTATTATGAAATGTTTACATTTTATTCAGTATCTTAGGATATACATGTGCATTTACTAAGATATTATTACCTGTAAGCTACAAACTGAGCCTTCATACTGTCTTGACAGGGATTCTGCTGAACACATTTGCTGGTTGGCAACAGGCTTTCCACATTAGTTCTGCTTAAGAAAATGCTGGAGCATAGAATAAGGCAGACAGGGGAGTGATGACACCTTCCTGCTCACAGCAGTGATTGTGGCTTTGCTCAACCATTGGCTTGTACTCAATGAAGCTGCAATTTTGGCCTGTTCCTAGTTCTCTCACTACTTTTGAACCAGCAGGGTGGCTTCATCCCAGAGACAACCTGATGATACAAGAACTTATGGTGTGGGGTAGAAGCAAAGGGGTTGACCTTCAGTTCTAAGAGATGACAGCATTAACATTAGTATCTTTACAGAGTTCGTGGTTGTTGGTGTGTTAGTTGTTCCTAAAAATGTTCTGTTCTCTTCCATTTGGTCTTTGGGATTGAGTAATGTTAGCTATTTCTTCTAGTCATTATTCCTTAACTCTTAAATAGACTTAATAAATAAAATTAAGCCCCTCCCTCATGGACTTGCCACTTCCTCAAAAAAAAAAAAAAAAGACTGACTTGGTTATTGTTTGTTTGGCCTTTGTACCTGCTTTGAACACTGATGCATGTGCTAAAATGTCTTATATACTAAACACTTTCTGTTACCATAAGTTTTTCCCCAAAATATGTAAGTACTTGGTATGTGATAAATTATATTGTTTCTCTCATATCTCTTTGTGTGCCTCACTCCATTCCCTGTTAATAGTAAACTGATTGGGCAAGTAATTATTGACAAATATGCATATATTTGGTGTGCTTACATTCTTGAGCAAAGATTTATTTTAAAGACATCAATGCAAAGCAAGTGTGGTATGGACTTAGGAAAATCTAAAAAAATTAGTGGAAAGTGGTGAACACCTATGATTCCCAAAGATGGTACAAACAGTCAGGAGGTTCAGGAGTTCAAGGGTATCCTTGTTTACATAATGAGTTCAAGGCCTGTCTGGGCTCCATAAGACTGTTTATAATGGAAACAAAAGCCATAATGACAAAAGAAGACAACTAACATTTTTCACTGGTACACATTTGTGCATACCTCTCCCACACAAATAATACATATGCAAGGCAGACACACACGTACACACACAGACTTATATACATGCAGATCACATACATAGACACTATCAGATATATACACATGAATGCCACAAACACAAATACACATTAATAGACATATACACATGAACACTACACACACACACACACACACACACACACACAAAACACACACATATCACAAGGGAAGAAATATATATTGATATTGGAATTTATAATATATTGACTTAATGGCTATCTTGAATAATTACTAAATCTATGGTTGAATATTTTAACTACACTTCTACATTTGCTAAAATTATACAGATTTGATTAAAAACTTAAGAAGGCACAATTTTTAAATTAATATGTTCATAAATTATTTTCAGTTCAAGTATTTTTTTTGTTGTTTTGTTTTGATTCAGAATCTCACAGTATAGTTATGGCTGGCCTGAGAGTCATGGAGATCTGCCTGCCCTTGCCTCCCAAGTGCTGGGATTAAAGATGTGCTATCACACCAGAGTGATTAAAACTTTAAAAAATGTTCCACATATAATTGAAATAGAGCATATTTGTCTTTTTATACTTGACTGATTTACAAAGCATAATGTTCTTTGGATTAGTTCATACTATTGCAAATTTCAGAATCTTCTTTAACTTTCAAGACTGAATGTGTGTGTCTTCTTTGTGTGTGAATGTGTGTTTGTAGGTAATTTTTTTTGTTCATAGGGTCATTGAAGAATTCTTCTATGAATTTTATGTCTTAGTTATTGTGAATAAGCCTGAAATGAAAATGGGAGATCCATTCAATGTACTAATTTCATTTTATTTAAATGTATGCCCATGGATTAGAGTCCTCAATCACATGATAGGTCTATCTTTAAATTTGGGAATATTTCTCATAACACATTCAAGCAGCTATAGCAATTTATATTCACCATAATAGTGTATGCAGAATCCATTTCTCTAAGTCCTTTCTAATACTATCCATCTTTCATCATTTTGATAATGCCTATTTGAAAGGTAGGAAACAATATCTCCTTCTGGTTTTAATTTTTCTTTTGATCAGTGATGCTCAACATTTTTTCATATACCTCTTGACTATATGGCTTGTTTATAGAAATGTCTGTCCATATACTTTGTCTCTCATATTTATTTATTTATTTTATTAGTATATATTCATTGTACAAAATAATGTGTGTCGTGATAATTTCTTTCAGTGCTAAATACAGACTTGATTGAAAACTGAAGAAGGGACAATTTTTAAATTAATATGTTTATAAATTATTTTCAGTTCAAGTATATTTTTGTTGTTTTGTTTTGGTTCAGAATCTCAGTATAGCTATGGCATTTACTTGAACTATATTCATCTTCTCCTTCCGTCCTTCTCACTCTTGTTACTCCTCTCCCTCTTCCCCATTGTCTCCCTTTTAGTTCCTTCTTTATCTCTCATAAATGGTACTGTAAAATCCATATTTACACACACATATAAAAGCTAGGTTCTACAGATAGAAGAAAATGACATGTGTTTTTCTGTGTCTGTCTTTTATTTAATTTAATATGGTGATCTTCATTCCATCCATCTTCCTATGAATTACAGTTCTATTTTTAAGCAACGTGATTCTGTAACCTTACAACTGAGATTAGTGTTATGAGTAAGTATACAGGTATATATGCTGACATATGCCTTTGTGTATATTCCCAGGAATGGAAGTAGGGTTCACATGGTAGTTCTATTTTCAGTTATTTCAAGGACCCTCCACACTGATTTCTTAGTAGCTGCTGCAACTTAACAGCACGACTGGTTCCCTTTTCTTTCCTCATACTCACCAGTGTTTCTTGTTGCTTTCTTTCTTGAGGATAGTTATACATGGAGATGTAATCTCAGTGTAACTTTGGTGTGCATTCCCTGATACCTTTAAAATATGAAACTTTTTCTTCGTTTCATGTATTTATGGGTCCTTTGTGCTTCATCTTTTGTTCGGTGTCTGTTAATGTCACCTGCCCATTGGCTAACTGGGTTATTTGATTTTTATTTCAGATGCCAAGAAGTACTTGTTGACAGGAGCCTGATACAGTTGTCTCCTGAGAAGCTCTGCCAGAGCCTGAGAAATACAGATGTGGATGCTCACAGTCAACCATTGATTGGACTGAGCACAAGTACCAATATGGAGGAGTTAGAAAAAGGACTGAAGGAGCTGAAGGGGTTTGCAACTCCATAAGAATAACAACAGTGTCAACGAACCAGGCCCCTAAAGCTCGCAGAGAATAAATCATCAACCAAAGAATACACATGGAAGGACCCATGACTCCAGCTGCATATGTGGCAGAGGATGGCCTTATCTGGCATCAATTGGAGGAGAGGCCCTTGGTCCTGTGAAGGCTCAATGCCTCAGTGTAGGGGAATGCCAGAACAGTGATGTGGGAGTGGGTGGTGGGTGGAGGAGCACTTTAATAGAAGCAAGAGGAAGGGACATGGGATAGGGGGTTGGTAGAGAGAAAACCAGGACAGTGACTAACATTTTAAATGTAAATAAAGGAAAATATCCAATAAGAAAAAAAATTGGTGTAATCTTTCTGTCAACCCCTTACCCAACATATAACTAAGAAAACTATTATTCCAATCTGTAGGGTGTTTTTTGACTCAATTGTTTCTTTTGGTGTGTTAGGGTTTATTTTGATGCTATTCTGCTTGTCTTTTTTTTTCCCAACAGGGTTTAAATAGACTCCTTTTGAGTTTAATATAAGATCTCATTGACTGAATACACTTATTCTTTCTTTTGTCATTTGGATTCCTTTTCATTTCTTATGTCTAGCCAGGATTTCCAGTAATAAATTAGAGAACTTTTCCACAGTAGTAACAAAGCATCCATGGAAGAAACATTTAACTTATGGGTATGAAGGTTGCACTCCATGGTCAGATAGTCCTACTGCCTTCTATCTGTGATAAATCAGAATATCATGGCTTCAGGAACATATTTCAAGAGAAGCTCTCACTTCAAGGTGCCAGAAAAAAAAAAGAAAAGAAAAAGGGAAAGACTGTGAAGATGTTCCTTTCAAAGTCATACTTCAGTGACAGTTCTTCCAATTGTACCTCCTAAAGGTTTACTGATCTGTGGACTTATCCATGAAAACCCCCACTAATGAGTTATAAGCCCCAATGATTCAACCACCTTTTCAAGAAAAGTACTAGTTAGGAACACGCAAACCTTAAGGACACTTCATATCCAAAGCATAACATGTGCCCCCTGTTGAATGTAGTGGCAAAGCTGTTTATTTTTTATTTTTATCCCAGATTGTCGGTTGGTATCAATATGCAATATGTGGTCTTTATACCTTCTGTTGTATTAAAGTATATTTATTTTTATAGCCAATGTACACTTTATTTTGTGATAACATAATGTAAAACATTGTAAAATTATATAAAATATATTTTCTCTATCTCACAAGATTGCTTTTTGTCTTTTATGCTTTTAAGGTCATCTGTAATATTTAAAATTTCTGATGCTTAAATCATCTGTATTAGTTAGGGTTTTCATTGCTGTGAAGAAAGACCATGACCAAGGCAACTCTTATAAAGGAAAACATTTAATTAGTACTGGCTTATAGTTCCAGAGGTTTAGCCTGTTATCATCATGGCGAATAGCATGGCAGTGTGCAAGCAGACATGGTGCTTGAAGAGTTAAGAGTTCTGTATCTTGATCCTAAGAGTGCCAGGAGGGAACTCTCTTCCACGTTGCATGGAGCTTGAGCACTAGAAGATCTCAAAGCCTGTCTATAAAGTGACATGCTTCCTCTAACAAGCTCACATCTGTTCCCACAAGACCACACCTCCTAAAAGTGGCACTTCCCTTGGGCCAAGCGTTCAAGCACATTTGGCTATGGAAGCCATACCTATTTAAACCATCACATCTTCCACTTGATAATAATCAGTAGCCTTTACATGCTTAAATTTTGATTGCTAATAGTCTACTGGGCTTTTCATATGAAATAGCATTTACAATTTTCTTGCTTTGCATACTTGCTATCTGGATTTGGCATTAGGATAATGCTATCCTCATGAAATGAGTTTTCAAGTGTATTAATATTTATGTTTCTTAATTTTTTAGTAATTCTGTTAGTAATTCTGTTATTGATTCTTCTTTAAATGTTTGCTAAATTCTCAGGTGAGGTCATCTGATCTTGACCAACTCTTTTATGAGAAGTCTTTTATTGTTTTCTAAGTCACTGTTATAACTCATTATTGGCCTATACAGATTTTCTATTTTTAAGTAGTCACTTTTTCCTACGAGATTGTTTTATGTGTGTATGCATGTTTTGTATGCATGTATGTCAGTAAATCACAGTCATGCAGTACCCTAGAAAGCTAAGGATCCTCTGAAACTGTAGTTACAGAAGGTGGTTAGCAGCCTTGAAACTACTGAGAACCAAAGCCTGGTTCTGGAAGAGCAGCAAGTGCTCCTTGCTACTGAGACATCTCTCCAGCTCCAGCAGTCAGACTTGATCAGCACTAATATATAACTGAATTACACCAACTAATAATGTTACATGTAGGAAAGCAATCCTGGAGAAGCTGTCTTGAATTTTATAATAGAAGAAATGAGAATTATATCCAAGCTTTGTCAAATCTTCTCCTGATCAAGAAATCTATGTCTTAGTATCTCTGAAAGTACTGAGTTTATGGACATTTTTTCTACCCCGGTTAAGGTTGTGAATTTAAAAATCCCTAAGATAAAAATTATACATTAAGAATTTTTTGTTCACAAAATTCCTATGCGTTTCTCTCTTTTTTTGCCACTCATTGGCTGGAAGGCGTCTCATTTGCATTCTGAGCATGAGTCATCCGCCCTACAACCCTGATCTCCAGTCAGACATTTAACAACTCTCTTAGCGTTTCCTCATTTGAAAAAATCCAGTTAATAGTAGTTTCCTTGCACAAATTTCCAGTGGCCAAAAATAAATAGCATAAATTTAATTCAACAAACAGTTTGGAACCATTTGTTGTCTGCAGACACATCATACAAAGTGTCCTGCTAGTACACAATGCCAAGTGTTTAACTGACACCTAAAAATTGACATCTTTCATCTCATGTGTGTTCAATCCAGCAAATGATTCATGTAACACTGTGTTAAAATTCATTGTTTTCTTTAAAAGAAATTTCTTAACATGAATCTATTTAAAGTAAAAAGACATCAAAATGTTTTTAACCCAAAATCTTTATAGAATCACAGCTTCATTGGATATACATATAATTTTCCTGATATGCAAAATGTTAGCCTTTGTTTGAGACTGTAGTTTTCTTGTTTAACATGTGAATGAAAGCTTTAACTGTATGAAAGCTAAAAATAGAGAACAATGTAGTATATATAAAAAGATGTAGACAGTCCTGACATCATGTTGTTACAACACAATTCACCTGTTAGTGAGTGTGGGATGCTTTATAGAGTCTAAATGACTGAAATCTCCATGAAGCTATCTGCATTACTGTTAAAACTCTATATCTTCTAAGGGGATTTTAATTCTTTGACAAATATTTTTAGCATCAACTATTATTTCCTTTAGTAGTGCAACATACCTTCAATATAGTAGAAGTGCATTTTTTTCTCCAACAGACATCTTCTTGACCTTATGCCAGTGGCGCAGCTCTGAAATGTGAGTTTTTACATAGCCATGCTCCTGTCTTTTAATTGTTCTTTGCTTTTAAATCTGCTGTTCAAATTTGACTGTTCTCTATCTGAAGTACAATTTAAAGAGAAAAATACATGAAGCAAGTCTAGACCAAATAAACTGTAACAAAAGATGAAGAATCTGAATTCATTAAGATATCTCATCTTGAGTAATAAGTCATGGGAAAACATATAGCTGCAAGGGAGTTATGGTTCATTATCGTCATAGATGGGAACAACTTGAAAAAAACTTATTTCTTTTAAAATTTTTCTTTGAACCCTTCTAATATATGTTCTATATATGATAAAATATACACATTTAAAGTCTGTGAATATAACACATGTTATCTGTCATCTATGATCGGTTATACTGTTGAAATGCATTTTATATGCTTCTTATAGAATTATGACATGCTTATTCTCTATGTAAATAATTTTGTTCTTTCCTAGTCTATTTGGTGTATAATACTGTCTTTTCTCTAGGAGAGATATTATTATACACAGCCCATGAATATTATTCACTGATGCATTTTCTGCCATAAATACTATTATCCTTACAAAACTTTATTCACTTTGCAATTCTTTCTTTAAACTTATTTATTTAATCACCAATGATAGGAGTATCTTGCTTGGCAGAAAATATGATTCTGCCTTTTTTCTATATATCATAATTGAGTGCATTGTTACAGTTGAAGCTCATATTTTTGTTCATTCTTGGCCATTCGAAGCTGATATAAAGATACATGGAAATCAGAAATACTTTAAGAACTATCTTAATGATCAGGTAGGACTATTTTAATTAAGATTTGATATAATGATTAGAAGTTCAACACAGGTTTAAAGGTAGCTGTAAATTTGTTTGGAATAACCAGAGTAGAAATCAAACATCTGTGTAGATATTTTGAGTCTTTCACATTGGTAATATTGAAAATTTGTTAAAAATGATGCTTTCAGAAATATGTCACTGTCCTTCTACCTACCCTATAAATTAAGATAATTAAATAATTCTGACTTTTTAATATTATTATATTAAATTTAGCATTGTAGACTTCTTATGCATAACTACAAATTGACTTTATTTATTTATTTATTTATATTTGTTATATATTTAATAGAAAAAAATTGGGGAACTTATGTGACAAGACCCATTTTATGCCTTTTCTTTTTTAACTTTTTTGACTCTTGTTGCTTCCTCACGATCTCATCTTCAGGATCCATTTATGAAAGCTTTGATAAAATCAGATATCCCTATTAGTTATTTTATAAGACTCACAATTCAATTGCTATTCAGAGCAGGTATTTCATAAAGATTAATTTCCAGACACAGCTTTCACCTAAACCATTTATTCTCGCATACCATTCTTTGGTACAATATTTCCACTGCCCCTTGACATGTAATATGTGCAATCTTTCCTTTTATGTCTTCTTGTCATCTTGTTTATGTCAAGTAATAGCAATTCTTCAATATATATTTTCTATGCATATTAAATTTACATGTAATATTTTAGTATGTAAGCATGTCTGTGAATGCTTTAAAGGTTGTTGAGTATCCATATTATTATTTCAAAGAAAATAAGGCACCATTTGAACACTAATTTTCTTTGAGATGTAAAGTGAATAAGTAAATTTTAAAAAATAGAAGAGGAAGCCTTCCAGAGATAGCCACTGAACACAACATAACAAGATTCATTAAGACTAGGCACAAAACCTCATGTCAAACATGGACAACCCAAAATGTTTTCTGGCTACAAGAGGTGTAGGGATAAGACAGAGCAGAGATGGAGGGAATGACCATCCAATGACTGGCACAAATTGCGACCCATCCCATGGTCAAGGACCAGTTAATGATACTTTATTATGCTTGCAGACAGGACCCTAGCATTACTGTCCTCTGAGAGGCTCCATCCTGATGCCCATGGAAACAGACAGGACCCTAGCAAAATTGTCCCCTGAGAGGCTTCACCCAGTCCTCTTGAGGGCTCTCAGAGACTGGACCATCATCCAAAGAGTAATTGTGGGCCCGAACCCCCCTATATGAAACAGAAGTGCAGCTTGGTCTTCATGTGGGACCAACTAGAGTTTGGGCTGTCCCTGAATCTGTTGCTTGTCTGTGGATCCTTTACCCTACCTGGGCTACCTTGTGGGAGAAGATACATCTAGTCCTGCAGTGACTTGATGTGTTAGGAAACTGGGAGTGACTGATACCCAGGGATGCTCCTTCTTCTCAGAGAAGAAAAAGGGAGAATAGTGGAAGATCTGTGTGAGGGGGTACTGGGAATGGAGGGGGGCTGATATTGGGGTATAAATAAAAAATAATTAATAAAACTAAAAACAAATACATTTGCAATTATTAATGCTATGCCATTTTAAATATAAAATTAGATAGTACAATATACAGTTCTTTTAAGAGGTCATAAAAACAACAGTTTCTCATATGTTATATGATATGATTACTGAAAATATGTTCTTGTAAGTACAAAGTGTAAGATATTCATAATATCAGTAAGTTTGTGGGGCAAAGGAATGGCTCTTACTTAGCCTTGGTGGCACTTCTTATGAATGCTGGGGGAGTTGTGTGATGATAACATACATTTTACTACAAATATAAACAATTTATTAGCAGTGACTTAATGGCAAAGGGCTTTAGGGGAAGGCACAAGGACTTTTGGTTACTACTTAATTAATATGTATTTCTTGGCCTTAATACATAGTTGTCATGAGAGAAATTTCATAGTCTATCCATTTTCCATTTCTTCATCAGTTTTCTTGTATTATTTTGTAGCTACTTTCTCTACAATACCTCTTCCATGACATTCGTGTGAGGTAAAATTACCTGTAGAGCAGAAGGTGACCGTGTCCTTAATGACCTCACTATTAGCTGCTTGAGAGCATATTTTTTATCTACTGTTATAACATCTGGTTACAAATTTAACTTATTTAGGGTCTGACATTTATGTGTTTAGTCTTTCCTGTTTAAAGGTGAGAACATATGCTTATGAGTTTTATCAATTTGCCAGTGGGATTTATCATGTAGATGCCTTTCGCAAGGTTTGAGCAATATTGCCAGAATGTCAAAAAGCTCTTTGGAGGCAACTAGCCTCACCTACTGCATGTTCCCATACTGCCTATTAAATATTCCAACCATCTGGAACCCTAGTTACTATTCAAGAATTAATTCTAATAAAATCTCACAATTTAGTTGGTTAATAATCCTAAAACATCATGTTGCTAAAGAAAAGTTTAACTTGTGAACTTTTTAAAAGTCATACCAGAAAACCATATAAACTATCGATTGGCCACATAGGCCTTCCTTAGCCCTATAGAAAATAATTTAGTTTTTGAGTAATTATAAGGACATATTTCTTACTGGAAAGGATGATATTTACAGATGTAAAGTACATGTCAAAGCAGTTTAAACAGAACCACAATACAAGCTAGAAGTGTGAATCAACCAATCAAGGAATTGACAGATGTTAAGCAACATTTCATTTAAGCACACAACTAAATGAATCAGTCATAAATTGGATGCCTAGAAAGAAAGATGCAATTTTTTTCCATCTTGCAAATCTGAGTTTGAGAAGTATAAATGATCTCAAAGCATATTAAAATATCATTAGCTTTACTTGTACTTCAGAAAAAAATTTAATGTTAGTGTAACGGTACTGTAATACAGATTCTGTGCTAAAAGTTGCAAGATTTTTATGGGTATCAGGTTTTTCTTCTGCTATCCAAATATCCATCTATTCAGAAGTCATATGTTTCTGTTGACTTACCATGCATCACTATCCTGAAGACATCTGAGTTCCTCTGCTTCAGGTAAACAAATTTAGGGCTATCAACTAAACTAGGATTTTTTTACTTCAAATGATATATGTGCATCAATGTCATTAATTAGATGTATCATGCTACCTAGATTGAAGAAACAAGGCTTTGACATTCATCTCATCTATATTACTAGGGACATCAGCTGATTCAATCCTGAACTGCTGCTAGGGGTTTAACTGTCCCTGTGACTGTCTTTAACAAGCACTATTCAGACATTGTACAGAAAAACCACTATGTAATATGGATGTTTCTTTCTCTTCTGAGTCAAAATAGTCAGTGACCTCTAAAAGCAACATAATATTAAAAGACAGGTAGAGGACTCACGGCAGGTAAGTGACTCCCATTAACAGTGTATCCTTGACATCATTTTCAGATACACGCTTTCTTAAATTTGGCAACTTTGCATATGTTTCAAGGGAAAGTGTCAGCAGAATTGTCCATTTGATACACTGTATTTCCAGGTGGTCTGGCATGCTTTATCACATGACTTAATCAGAGTCTTTACATCTCAGCAATTACAGAGTATATCTGCATTCTGTGTCTTTGGAGTCACTTTGATAAATATAACTGGCTCAGAAAACTATTCTATTGTTTAGAGACTAAAAGCAGGTTCTGTGACTTGGGAATATAATTAATACCCTTATTATCAATCATTTCATGCCATCCATAATTTATTATGAATCACTGAATTAATAAAGTAGCAATCATCAGAATACAAGTTTTAAACATATTTCAAACAAATTTTTAGCTCCCAGTTCACCTCATGAAATAAACTGTATGCAGGATCTCAGAGACCCAGGTTACTTTATTCTGTAATTATAATATTTTATAGTTTTTATTACCATTTAAGGTATAGAATGTAGCTTTGTGGTTTTGAGTATCATAGAAAGCTAACATTTGTCTAAAAGACATCCAACTTTGCAGAGCTGTTCTGTCTCATTGACTTTATCAGCCTACACAAGTACAGGGGGATACCGTTCCCACTTTATAAATGGAGATGCCAATGCTGAGAAGGAACAAATGACTCAACATGGAGTGCAAAAGAAGGACTTCTTGCTTGTCACCTCACCATCCTTCCTGTCACACAGCATTACTTCCATGCATTAAGGAAATCAATGACCCCAACACACATATAACACTGAGCAGGAGAGTGGCTCTAAAAGTCTATGTGCCTAGAGGGCTTATTTAAAATGCACTACGATGCTCCCAGCTCCCAGTGATAATGAGTTACACCATGTTGGCTAGGCAGTCCAATTGGCATTTAAAATAAATACTGCTGGATTTCCTATGGCAAGTGTACAGAAACTCACATTATGTAAAATTCTAATTTAGAAAAGCATCTTAGAAATCTTCAGTAATAGCCAGACCAAAACCTACATATTTAAGCAGAAAAGGTTGCACAACATTGGTAAGTTTCATCCTTATCATTTTGGTCTGGAGTTTCGTACATGAACACTAAACTAGTTTGATAAGAAAGACTTTTTATTCTTTCTCTCTCCTTTTATCTCTATATGTGTAATATAATATATAAATGTATTATATTTTATGTATACTATATTATATAATATGTAAACTATTTATTAAGATCTAAGATTGCAAGTACAGAGGCTGTGTCTATAGATACAGCATTTTCTTGAATGTTGGAAACTGCAGAATATATTGATACTAGAATGTCTGTTTTCTTTGTACTTTTAATTTTTAAATTAAAAATATATTCTTCTTTTGTACAATCCATCTAGGCCACAGTTTTCCTCCCCATCATTCCTCCCAACCCCTCCCTCCAATTTCCCTCTCACCTAGGTAGACTCTTTCTCTATTTCCCTTCAGAAAAGATCATGCTTTTAAGAGACAACCAAACACTATAAACAAAGATATAATAAGATCATGCAAATGCCTTCCTGTAGAGACTGGACAAGGTAGCCCAATAGGAGAGAAATAATTTCAAGGGCAAGCAAAAGTGTCAGGGACACGTCCACTTCCATTGATAGGAGGCCCACAAAAACACCAACTGTAGAGGAATTTTAATCCAGAAACATGGCTGCTTTGGTAAAGGATCACATCCAAAGATTTGGTCCATCAGAATACAGACACACCCTGGATTACAATATGATCTGGCTGGAATACAGACATACCCTTAATCTATACCTTTAATATCTAACATTAAGCATAAAGTTAGTTTGTAGAAGGAAGCAGAAATATTTAAAAGTGACATATAATTGAGAAACAGATAAAGTGATGAATCAGAGAAAGATTTGTCAGAATGAATCAGAGATAGAATATGCCCAACTCTCATGAGAGCAGTACAGGGAATAGAAAATACTTAAGAAGAACAAGAGGAGAAAAGGGGGGTGGTGTCTGGTATAGTGTGTATGTATGGCAGTTTTATAGAGACAGGTTGCAGAGAACAAGCTAGACACAGGTGAAAACAGAGTAATACAGAGAAAAAGAAGGAGCCAGAAGATTAGAACATATTGCCAAAGTTGATAGAGGTCAAGCAGAGCGTTTCAGACAGAAGCAGAGAGAGGCTGATTGAATCTGCCTGCTTGGAAAATTAGACTGTATGGATGCTAAAAGTTTCCAGGTCTAGGCTTAGAGATTGAACAGAGAAAGAAATGCTCTGGACTCAGTCCAAGCCACATATTGGCACAGGTTTTATATGGCTTTCATCTCAATTCGTCATCAGAAATAAAAGAGACATTTACACCCAAGCTAACAGTCATTACATGTACCTACAGGTGCTGACTCTCGTGGTCCCTCTGCTGGCCACCTCAGGCTTTGGGAGTCTATGTGAAACCTGCTTTGCTGATACAAGCAGCCATGTCTCCTGTTTCCTCCATCACTTCTGTGTCCTAAAATCATTTCTGCTCCTCTTCCACAGGGTTTCCCAATCGCTGGGGGAGGAAACTGATGAAAATCTCCAATTAAGACTCATTTCATGTCATATCTACCTGTGCTGCCATTTTAAAAATGATGGAATCTGGTGCATTTTTTATTTCCCTAGGTTGGAATCTGGTGCATTTTTTATTTCCCTAGGTTGGAATCTGATGCATTTTTTATTTCCCAGGTTAAGAATATTAATATGTTCTGAGGATTCTGTTTTTATAGGTATAGGTATTTAGTCCAAAAGATGTTATTGATATGAATGAACCAATCAATAATTTGTGTAAGAAATCAGGACTATTGGTTGGCTCACTAAAATTTTGAATTAAATGTAACTTATTGCATATGAACTTTTGATGTCTACTTCCTTGTGATATGGGTGAAGTATGCATTTAAATGTCACAATATTTAACATATGTGGCCATAAATTAAATTAGCAAGAATAAAATACTTTTTATTTAATGTCCTATTATTAACCACATTGAATTGCTTGTGAATGTTTGAGAGTATAAAGTAATTCATGTAAAAATATTAAATAACAGATACAGAATTGGTGATTATTACAGGAATTCTAATACGTAGGCTTGTTCTAGACTCTATGTAGTCTAGAACTTGAACACATTGAGCTTATAATACTGGTGGAAACACAGTATGAGGCTCGGCTTTCCCAGGGTCTTACTTTGTCTCCTGATGAACGGTGCTGTGCTTGAAGATTTCAGATTATATTGGTAGACAGAAAAAGTGGATTCTTATAAGACTGCAACAGCTCGCCTCAATGGGCTGGCAGCAACCATATGGGCTGATTTGATGAAGTGAGTGCTTCAAACTCCACAGGGAGGATGGATACTAGTGATGTTTTAAGCGAAGGAAGTGACATTGCAACACAGCTGGAATGGGCAATTCTGAGGGCCCAAGAGCGCGAGGCCTGACCCAGCTCCCGGACTTTCAGGAAAGGCATTTGCCTGCAGTTTGCTTGTTGGCATTTAAGAAAGTTCTCTGCATATCCACATGTACTTTTCCAGCTTCATGTTCCCTGTATCTGTTTCCATCTTTACTCCTCTGTATTCCACTATGTAAGAGGAGGTGGTGTAAAGGGAGTTTATTACAGGCTTTAAAATGAAAAGCAATTAGAGAAACAGTTTTTAAAGGGAGCTAACACCGTGGCTTGATGTCCCTGGAGAGGAAAATAAAAATATATTTCAGTGGAATTTTGATTTGGTATTTAAAAATTATGAAGTAAGGGAAGCTTAGGTAGTTCATTCTCACGAACTCCCTCAGTGTCACAGAGCATTGTGTTGTGTCCAAAAGTAGAGCTAAGGATGGAAATGAAGTGTGTTTGCGTGTGTATATGTGTGTGTGTGTGTGTGTGTGTGTGCATGCTCACACGCATGTGCGTGTGTGGGAAAAAACACGTGTGGTGACAACTCTGGGCCCATGCGATGGTGGTGGTGGGGCGGGGGAGTCCCAGAAGCTTTCCATGCCAATTGGTCCCACAGGCAGGGGAAAATCCAGTGGTCCAAAGACTGGAAGCTTTGGCAACGGCAGGCCCCAATGATACGAGAAGTCTGTGGATTTCCAAAGAGTTTTTTATTGCCATAGTATGGTAGTTGGATCAGGATGTGCACCCCACCTAAAAGCCAGGGGGAGCTGGCTTAAATAGGGAGGGGGAAAGAGGAGGGACTGAGGAGGAATAACTTAATTGAGCTACGCCCCCTGGTCTTTAGAATCTCATGAATATGGAAATCTCTCGAGGCTGATGCCCATTAGTCACGCCTTCTACCTGCAAGTGTGGATGGTGATGCAAACCTCTCTGGGAGGAGCTACTCTGAGCCAAATGTCTGCAAGGTGCAGGTTAATGGAGATGTGACCGCGGGTAGGAGTCTGGAATCTGGGGAAGTGGGGAGATATATGACGTCCCTACCCAAGCAGTGGTCACCTGTTGAGTCTCTGGCTATCTCAAACCTAGTGCTCTAAAGGGGAGACCAAATCATCCCATCACAGCCCTACATATGTTGGGGGGGCAGAGGCGGAGGCGGAGGCAGAGGAGGCAGAGGAGGCAGAGGAGGCAGAGGAGGCAGAGG
>NW_021604636.1:693609-693935 GCF_004785775.1 Grammomys surdaster | reverse complement strand
GGAGGCAGAGGAGGCAGAGGAGGCAGAGGAGGCAGAGGAGGCAGAGGAGGCAGAGGAGGCAGAGGAGGCAGAGGAGGCAGAGGAGGCAGAGGAGGCAGAGGAGGCAGAGGCAGAGAGGCAGAGGCAGAGAGGCAGAGAGGCAGAGGCAGAGAGGCAGAGGCAGAGAGGCAGAGAGGCAGAGAGGCAGAGAGGCAGAGAGGCAGAGGCGCAGAGAGGCAGAGGCGCAGAGAGGCAGAGAGGCAGAGGCGCAGAGAGGCAGAGAGGCAGAGAGGCAGAGGCGCAGAGAGGCAGAGAGGCAGAGAGGCAGAGAGGCAGAGAGGCAGAGA
>NW_021604636.1:655667-683609 GCF_004785775.1 Grammomys surdaster | reverse complement strand
GCAAAGGCTCCTGACCTACAGGTAAAGAAGTTTACCTGCTTAGGATTATATATTAGTAATAAAATTTGGAGCATGGAAACAACATTGGTCATTTTTCAGCCAGTGGGGCATGGTTCGCTTCATTCTTTTTTTTTCTTTTGTTTTTCTTTTTTCTCCATTAATTTATGTATCCATTTTTACATCCCAATAGCTGTCCTCTTTCTCCTAGTCTCCTTCAGTACGTCCCCATCCCTCCTCTCCTTCCCTGAGAGGGTGGAAGCTCCCCTTGGTTCCCCCCCACACAACCCTGGCACATCAAGTTTCTGCAGGGCTAGTTACATCATCTTCCACTGAAGCCAGACAAGGAAGGCCAGTTAGGAGAACAGGATTCACATGCAAGCTACAGATTTAGGGACAGCTCCCACTCCAGTTTTGGGAGGACCTTCATGAAAACCAAGCTACACATCTGCTATGTATGTACAGGGGTGCCTAACGCCAGCCTGAGTATGCTTTTTGGTTGGTGGTTCAGTCTCTGAAAGCCCCCAAGGGTCAAGGTTAGTTGACTCTGTTGGTCTTCCTATGGAGTTCCTGGCCTCTCTAGATACCTCAATCCTTTCACCAACTCTTCCATAAGAGTCCCTGAGCTTTGTCCAATGTTTGGCTGTGGTTCTCTGCATTTGTTTCAGCCAGCTGCAGGGGGACCCTCTCAGAGGATACTTATGGTGGGTTCCTGTCTGCAAGGATAACTATAGGCTTAGATTTTTCTCTAAATATACTTTATTTAAGGTGTTAAATGCTTCAACTCCCCTTCTCACCCAACAACCAGAGATGGGGGAGAGAGAAGGTTAATATGAAAAGGGGATGCTAGGATATATTTGGTAGTAGTTCTTCGGGGCAATTCCACTCTTTATTGTCAGTATACCACCAGTTCAGTTCAATAGCGAACACTTATCACAAATCTGTAGTCATCATACAATCCAGAAGAAACTACAAGACTCAGTTGAATCAGCACTAGTCAGCAGTAACTTCCAGAATTGGACAAGACATTCTTTGGTGTGTTTTTCTCTATAAAGTAAATACCAGCAAAGACCAGTGAAGAGGCAAGACCAGTGAAGCACTGCCCAGACAGCAAAGACCAGGGAAGATTGGACATCCATAGGAAGCCAGCAAAGCCCAGCAAAGAGTCTCATGATGTAGCAATGCAAGAGTGAACTCTCACTGTTTATGAGGTTCCATTTATTCGCGTTCCAAACATCACTCGCATCCCCTCCAGCAAAACAACACATAACCTCTCATGTATCTGCTTCAGCAAAACATCCTGTTACAGGACAGCTTCCAGAAAAACATCACGTGACACAACTGAGTTTCAAAAAACAAACAAACAAACAAACAAACAGAAATTTCCTCTTTACATAACAGAGTATCAGGCAGAGTGTCAGGGATCTGTGTTTGCCCATGTGATGGGTCTCAAATTGGGCCAGTTATTGGTTGGCCATTCCCTTAGTCTCTGTTCCTTTTTTGTCTCTACATTTCTTGTAGACAGGAAAAACTTTTGGTCTAATGTTTTGTGGGTGGGTTGTTATCTTTATCCCTCCAGTGGGGGTCCTGCCTGGCTATAGGAAGTAGCTACATCAGGTTCAATATCCCCACTGCTAGGAATCTTAGCTAGTCACCCTTCCCTCCATCCGACTCCTATGACTATTTTATTGCCCCTTCTAAGTGAAATTCAAGTTTCCTCACTTGGGCCTTCCTTCTTTTTAAGATTATTTGGGTCTGTGGAGTGTAGGGTGGGAATCCTGTACTTACAGCTAATATCCAGTTATACATAAGTATATACCTTGCATATATTTCTGAGTTTATATTACTTCACTCAGGATGATATTTCTAGTTTCATCCATTTGCATGTAAAATTCATGATGTTCTTGTTTTTAATCATTGAGTAGTATTTCATTGTATAAATGAACCACATTTTTGGTATCCATTCTTTGGTTGAGAGACATCTGGGTTGTTTGCAGTTTCTGGCTATTATGAATAAAGCTGTTATGAACATAGAAGAGCAAGTATCCTTGCTGGAGCATCTTTTTGAGCGCTCAGGAGAGGTATAGCTGTGTCTTGATGTAGAACTATGCCAAACTTTCTAAGAAACAGATGTACTGGTTTCCAGAGTGATTATACAAGTTCACCCCTGCCACCAGCAATGGAGGAGTGTTCCTCTTGCTTCATATCCATGCCAGCATGTGAAGTCACTTGAACTTTTTATCTCAACCATTATTAAACCTGACATTTGCCTGTAACAGAGGCAAAAGTATGCTAAAATCTCTGGTTCTTCAGGTATCAATGAAAAACACAAAGAGTTAAACTACATTACTATCTTCATAGTGTGGGCACTAATGTCTGGATCTAGAAACACTTTTACACTCATATTCCTGAAAATAAAAACATGAACTGGGTCAAGTGGATCTAAAGGTATGCTCCATCTTACCCACTTTTGATCATGACAGAATGAAACTCTCCACATCTCTCTGAGCTCTGAAATTGAGTTCTTAGGGGTGGATTTAAAGGTAGTTAGTAATAGGAAATCAGAAAGAGACCAAGCACAGAAAAATAAAGACATTAAGAAGCAGGTCAAAAAAAGGTCATTGTATTCTCTCTGGGCTGAACATTCATAAATAATCTTACGGGAGCTTATTCAACCTTGGTCTATATTTAGAGTGAGCAAAGCTGTGACAGTAATTCCCTTGAAATGATTCTTTAGTCTGGAAGTATACTTGGAAAATTTTTTTCTTTAGCTAGATTCAGAAATACAAAGATAATACAGTGATTTAGTAAATATTTTAAATTATGCCTAATGCTAAATTAAAATGTTAAGTTTAAAAGATCACCATATGCAGGTCAATGGTGTTCCTCTTTTAAAGCCCACCACTGTTCACAAATGTTTAAATGCAAGTCTATGTACACACACACACACACACACACACACACACACAGACACACACAGACACATTCCAGCTCCTAGATTTCTCTCCCTCCTCTCCTCCCAACCCCCTTCCCCATCTCCATTCTCCTTCCCATCCTCTACTCCTTCTCTTCTACTCTTCAGAAAAGGACAGGCCTCACATTGGTATTAACCAGAATAATCATGTCACAGTATGACTAGTTACCTTCTCTGCTATTAAGGCTGGACAAAGCACTCCAATAGAAGGACAGCATCCCTAAAGCAGGCAACACCGTAAAAGACAGCCACAGCTTTCACTGTTAGGGTTGCCACAAGAAGTCCAAGCAACACGACATATGTGCATAGAGCCTAGGTCAGTCTCATGCATGTTCCTTAGTTGGCAGTCTCTATGAGACGCTATGAGCAGTGTTTTTTTTAAAGCCATCATCCACTAGTATGCCATACTATAAACAAGACTCTAGATCCCTTTCTTTCAAGCTCTTTCATCTACGACAATTCATGTTTGAAACCCAAAATGCTTAACTAAGTGGTTCATTTTTATGTGTAGTTCTTGGTAGCTGTAATGTATGTTTCCAGTGCCTTCTAGTTATTTTAGACATGCATGTATGTATGCATGCAGTAGAAACCAAAGTTCAAGTAGAAGACACAAGATTCCATGATTACCTGATTATATTTTTTCTTTTTTCTTTTTGTTTTTTGGTAGTATACAAATGGAGAAAATTAAAAAAAGATGTGTGTGTAGTGGTCCATGGCTGCTAAGCAAGTTGGTGCCATAGAGATATTGCTATATTCATCTGAGGTTCAAAGGCTGTGACACAGCAGTCACATTGTTCATAAGACTTAAATACAGCTGTACTATACATGCAGGAATCATCTATAGCTGGATTTTCATATATCTTGAACATGTAGCAGCTTCCCTTTGCAGTAACACTCTATGACTGACATCTCACCAAAATTCAGCAGGAGTAGACTTTGAAAACAGTTTTTCCCCAATAATGTTCAATTCAGAAACCTCAAGGGGAGGGGGTTCGGAAATTCAGTGATATGTATGAAGTATATAAAACATTTTAAAAGTGGCTGAAAGAACAGAAGCTGAATGGAACAGGGGCACTGACTGATGGATGTCCTTTCCTGGTAGAGATTGAGGTCAAAATGCCCTAGCAAAGGTTTGAACATAAAATAGGGAAATGCCAGTTAAGTTAAACCTTTTTTAAATCTACAGGTTTTTCAAACCACAGTCTGAGGCACAGGCAAAACCAGTGTCCATCAGGGAACAGTGGCTGTTTTTAATGAGGTCTCATGTAAAACTCAAGGGAATGCTCGTATAAATCTTTGTGGCATTTTGACATTCCACAGCATTTAAGTTTCTGATCAGTGCATCTGTCCCATGAAGTAAGGCATCTTATTTTTTCTGTCTTTCAAACCTTGAGGTACAAGCTGCAAAGACTCATTTTGGGAGGTAATATTATATATTTGTCCATGACAGAATGACATGTTCAGAATAAAGGAGAGAACAAAACATATACACGTACACAAACATTCAGAAACATACACACATATATAAACATATGTGCATACACACAGAGACATGCACACACGTACACACACAGAGTTACTCACTAGGGCAGCTTTGGAAGTACTGATCAGAGACCCTAGGAATATTAGTAGCTGAAACATTAATGCATAGTGAAAAATGGCTACATTGTGGATTTTCGTTAACTGATGTGTTAGAGCACTTTCTTGCTTATGTTTTGAGTATGTTATATCTCGGTTTGTACTTTGAGGACTTGAGTTGTATTCAAGCAGAAAGCAAGAACAAAAGTAATCTGATATAACAGTTAAAAAAAAATAGAGCACACAATGTAACCTAGCCACTTGCATTGGCTGATGACATCATGGATCCTGAAGGAAAATCTACTTCTTCCACTTTCTTAAGTAAATATAATTCCTAACTGCATCCTAGTGTCCACAGGTAAGAACAGCTTTCACCTTTCATTAAAGATGATTACTTTTGTAAAATAGACTGTAACCAAAATCAAAATCTGTTCCAAATGCAGGCAATGGAATATGGGCACCGAACCTCAATCAATACATATGTCATACAATCCTTATACCTGAGGCTCAGGGAGCAGAATAGTATAGGGGAAAGAAGGAACTTAAGAGCCAAAGGACAAGGACTTCTGCTGCAACATAATAATTTCAATATATGAAACTCAAAAATAGGGCTGCCTAAATAAGACCTACACAACGACAAATCTATTGTCATGCCATCACGGAGAGGAGACATCTCACAAGGCGCATTAGCATGGCAAATGGTATTGTCATTGTCAGGGTCTTATTTAGGAAGCCATAGTCTGACATCTATTTTAATGGCTACTGACTGAGGGAAAATCAGTCTTTTCCAGAGAGGAGCCCTCTGATAGATTATTTAGTCCAAAATGTCTAGTCTTAAACTGAACTGCATACAAGGAACATTAAATTGGCACAATATGATGTGTGTGTGTATGTGTGTGTGTGTGTGTGTGTGTGTGTGTATCTGTGTGTGTGATTAGCAACAATAATTAAAGAAAAAGGGGTTATGTGTCATGAATTTAAAAGGAAGTAGGAGGCACATAGGAGGAATTTGAGGAGTGGAAAAAGAAGTGTTGAATTGATGTATATTTAGCATTCATGTATGAGATTCTCAAAATAATTTAAAATATAAAATAAAACATCAAAGTGTTGTGGAAGAGGCCATGACAGATACCTGTTGTGCTCCTTGTATTACTCTGTCCTCAGCTATCCTCCTGCCTCCCCCTGTCTGCTAGGAAGGTTGATAGTTGGCTGCTGGCAGCAAATCAGCCCAAAGTTTTCCCTAAACTGAAAAGAGTTACCTCACTTCACAGAACTCCCCTACCCACATTGTCCTAGATGGAGCTATAACCATCAGCTATAACAAAGATCCTTGTGCTGCTATCTGAGGTCTGTAACCACATCAGAATCTAAACTCTGTGGAGTTTTTGTTTTCTTAAATTTCCACAGTGATTTAATCTGTTTCAATAGCATTCTATAATAAAGCTACATGCCAACTACTACCCCATGATTTACTAATTAAGAAACTAAAGTATGGAGAGGCATGTCACATTATTTATTTATTTTGGGGATACAATATTTCTCTATAACCTAGGCAGAACTAAACCTCATCACTTTTCTGATTCAGTCTAAAAAGTGCTGGAGTTACAGTAACATTGCACCATGCCTGTCGTGATGATGTTTTTATGATCTCTTGATAGATGTTAATCACGATAGTCTTAATAAAACTGTGAAATAATGAAAAACTAAGTCTGGAGAAATATTAGGGTTATTGAAATGTCCAGTGGTTATTGGGGCTACAACTGGAAGCTACTATCGGTTACTTGGAGTAGCTGTGGTGATGAAGAGGATGCAGAAGTTTACATACAGAGTACTTGTCTGTATAAGAACAGATAAGTAAGATAGTTTTCCTCTCATGTTGTCAGCAACTGCTTTCTTTTATATAATAAAAATTAGAACATTCCCCACGTACCACCATGAAGTTCTGACTGAGAATGCTTCACTGGTGGATGTCCAATATAGTCCTTTCACGCTTGGTACCCACAAAATCATAATTTTCAGTCTTTTTCTGGGATGCTATCATTATTGTTTAAGAATAACTTAAAAATTGATTTCATTCATAACAAATACTAATTGTACATACTGACAGAGTGCATACAGTATACAGTAACCACATGATGTTGATTATCATCTCAGATGTTTCTTGGTTTTAGAAACACTGAAAATCCTCTTCAGTTTGGAGCAGTCAATTTATTTTGTCAATGATCCTAGATCTTTATCTACAGTCCTATAAAATATCAATTATCCCATCCTCTAGTAACCATCTTTTCTTTATCCCAAGGCTTTAGTAATTGTCATTCCATCTCCTATTACTTTGAGATGAACTCTATTAGTCTCCATATTTACATTAAAAAATATAGCACTTATCTTTCTGTGCCTCACGTATTTAATATAATGTACCCCCAGTTCATTTCTAAATCTACTACGTCATCTAAAATGTAGAAATTTGATTTACTAAATCTATTTTTATTCTGAGAAGTTAAAACAACACTCCTTCACACATACCAAACTCTAACCTAATTGAATCTGATCCTTTCTCTTTGATCACATCTGAGAATACCAATATCTCCTCTAATATAGAGCCATTCATTAACCAGCTCCGAAGGCTACTTCTTATAGCCCTGTTGACCCCTTTACCATTCTGAGAGCAGAGAAACTGCAACGTCAGCACTGCTTGTGAGCTGCTTCGAAATTCAGAATCTCTAGGCTTTTCCAAACTAACCTGTGTTCTGAGAAGATCCTCCAGTCATTTGGATGCAGGATAATATATGAGATGCACAGCACCATGAAAGAACTCCCTTGGAGTTGTGAACGCACCATGTGTGGGTGTACACAGCTACTACAGCATGAGAGTCAAGTTTTGCAGCATCACCATTGACATTTCCTTCTGGACACCACGGAGAATTCACTTGATGTAAATGGCCTTTTACAAAGCGTAGAGATTTTCCTGAGCAGTGAGTGCCCCCAATTCTGTTTCTTTCTCCTTAGGCATTTACAGGTGAACTATACTTCATAATCCCAACTTTTCCCCACAGACATGACTCTCAGCCCAAATAGAGACCCATCCCATGGGCAAACACCAATCCCTTGACACTACGAATGATACTTTTTTGCTTGTAGATAGGAACCTAGCATAACTGTCCCATGAAGACTCCACTGAGCAGCTGACTCAAACAGAAGCAGAGACCCACAGCCAAACATTGGATGGAGCTTGGAGACTCTTTTGGAAGAGGTGGGGGAAGGATTGAGGGTCCTGAAGGGTATAGGAATTCCACAGGAAAATTCTCTTTAGCTAGCAGACAAGTAACATGGTTGTTTTCCTGAAGTGAATCTTAATCAATGATCAATTTGTTTGCCTAACTTGAAATTTAAAGCTGGTTGGCAACACTGGAAGATTTTCATATAGTTTCTCGACTCAATAGTCGTAGTTTCCCCAACTCCTATTGCTTCTAAACAGTTGTCAATGAGGATAGGAAGCATGTCAGAACTGTTCACTTTCCCACTTGTTGGAAAATTAAACACCTTTTATGCTCATAGAAAAACTGTAAGCCCACTGTGAAACTTTCTCTAGTTATACAATCCCCTTCAAAGCTTAGCATCACTTACTGTTTTTCTCTGTTTTTTGTTTTGATTAGCAGAATAACTAATTGTGTCTTAGTAGCTTTCCCCTCTGCCATGTCAAAATAGCTGAGAGAAAAATAAGTTACAGAAGAAATGTTGGGATCCAGGCTAGACACAGGATCGAAGTTCTCAACTGGAAGCAGGGATATCTGGTAGGCCCATAATAAACATACACAGACTACTTTTATGGGCACAAGCTGACAGGCAATTTTTTAAGACTTAGTTTGTCTCTCTCTTCTCTCTCTCTCTCTCTCTCTCTCCCTCCCTCCCTCCCCCTCCCTCTCCCTCTCTCTCTTTCTCTTTTTCATTTGCTCGAAGTTTGAGGCTGAACACGCTGCATTCACCTGCGCACTCTGTTTTTCTCCTGTGTGCTCTTCTTTTCTCAAACTCTCACACTCCTACACACCTGTGTGTTCCCCTCTCACTCTCACACATACTCTTCATATACATCTAACACACACACCACATACACTCCTCTTTCACCCACACATACACTCTCCATACGCACCTCACATTCTCTCTTTACTCACCCTTCACCTGCTCTTCTCATGCTCTCTCGCCTTTTTCTTGCCCCAGTCTTTTATTGATACTCGAAAAGCAGGTAGAAAAAAATAAATTGTATAATCATTGCCAAATCAAATTCAAAAGAATAATCACATCCCACAAAGAATTAAGAATTAAAATTGTTCCCCAAAGTCTCAAGCTTCCCCCATTCCCAGGCCTGTAGCCAAAATGATAATAACTGCAAACTTATCATTATTTAAACTTTATTTCTTTTTTTAGAGAAGGAGGGTTTATTTGAGTTATAAGTCCACGTTACAGACTACCATAGGGGTAAAGGAGAGTCATGGCAGAATTGCAAAGCAGGGGTCAAAAGCAAAGAGAGAAATAAATGCATGCGTACCCTTTGTTTGCCTGCTTGCCTGCTTGCATGCCTGTTTGCCTACCTGCTTGCCTGCCCACTTGCTTGCTTGCTTGCACACAGTTAGCTTTTTCTTTTCTTATCCAAGAACCCTCGCCTAGGCAATGGTGTCACCTACATTGGGATGGATCTTTCCATATCAATGAACTTACTTAAGATAATCCTCTACAGGCAGGCTGAACTAATCTTTCACTATCTTTCACTGATAATCTGTTTTTTTATTGGATATTTTATTTACGCTTCATATGTTGTCCCCTTACTCCATTTACCCCCTGCCCAGGAACCCCCTATCCCATCCCCACTCCTCCTGCTTCTCTGCAGATGTGCCCCTACCTACCCCTTCCCACTTCCACCTCCCCATCCTCAAATTCCCACCCACTAGGGTGTCCAGCCTTCATGAGACCAAGGATCTCTTCTCCCACCTATGCCCAACAGGGTCATCCTCCCTTACATATACAGCTAGAGTCATGGATCCCCCCTAAGTGCTCCCAGGCTGGTGGTTTAGACCCTGGGAGCTCTGATTGGTTGGTATTGTTGCTCTCCTCATGGGGACACAAACCCTTTCAGCTCCTACAGTCTTCACTCTAACTCCTCCATTGGGAACTCCATGATCAGTCCAATGGTTAGCTGTGAGCATCTGCCTCTGAATATGTCAGACTCTTGCAGACCTCTAAGGAGACAGCAATATCAGGCTCTTGTCAGCATGCACTTCCTGACTTCCACATCAGCATCGACCTTTGCTGACTGCACATGGGATGGATACCCAGGTGGAATGGTCTTCAGACAGCCCCTCCTTCAGTTTCTGTCTCTCACTTTGTCTCCATATTTGCTCCCTTGAGTATTTTGTTACTCCTTCTAAGAAGGACTGAAGCACCCCGACTTGGTCTACCTTCTTCATGAGCTCCATGTGGCCTGTGAGTTGATTCTTGGGTATTTCAAGGTTCTGGGCTAATACCCAATAATCAGTGAGTGAATACCATGTGTGTTCTTTTGTGATTGGCTTACCTCACTCAGGATGATATTTTCTAGTTCCATCCATTTACCTAAGAATTTCTAGAATTCATTCTTTTTAATAGCTGAGTAATACTCCATTGTGTAAATGTACCACATTTTTTGTATCCATTCCTCTGTTGAAGGACATCTGGGTTCTTTCCAGCTTCTGGCTATTATAAATAAGGCTGCTATGAACATAGTGGAACATATGTCCTTGTTATATATTAGAGCATCTTCTGGGTATATGCCCAGGTGTGGTATAGCTAGGTCCTCAGGTAATGGTATGTACAGTTTTCTGAGGAAACACCAGACTGATTTCCACAGTGGTTGCACCATCTTGAAGTCCTACCAACAATGGAGGAGATTCCTCTTTCTCCACATCCTCTCCAGCATCTACTATCACCTGAGTTTTTGATGTTAGCCATTCTGACTGGTGTGAGATGGACTCTCAGGGTTGTTTTGATTTGCATTTCCCTGATGACTAAGGAAGCTGAACATTTCTTTAGGTGCTTCTTGGCCATTCAAGTTTCCTCAGTTGAAAATTCTTTGTTAAGCTCTATACCCCACTTTTTAATAGGGTTATTTGTTTGTCTGGAGTCTAATTTCTGGAGTTCTTTGTATATATTGGATATTAGCCCTTCGTCAGTTGTAAGACTGGTAAAGATATTTCCCCAATTTATTGGTTGCCATTTTGTCCTATTGACAGTGTCCTTTGACTTAAAGAAACTTTGCAATTTTAGTCCCATCTGTCAATTTTTGATCTTAGAACATAAGTCATTGGTTATCTGTTCAGAAACTTTTCCCCTGTGCCCAAGTATTCGAAGATATACTCCACCTTCTCTTCTATTAGTTTCAGTGTATCTGGTTTTATGTGGAGGTCCTTTATCCACTTAGACTTGAGTTTTGTACAAGGAGATAAGAATGGATCAATTTGCATTCTTCTACATGTTGTCCTCCAGTTGAACCAGCACCATTTGTTGAAAATTCTGTCCTTTTTCCACTGGACAGTTTTAGGTCCTTTGTCAAAGATCAAGTGACCATAGGTGTGTGGGTTCATTTCTGGGTCTTCAATTCTATTCCATTGATCTTCCTGCCTGTCTCTGTACCAATACGATGTAGTTTTTATGACTATATTTCTATAGTACAGCTTGAGGTCAGGGATGGTGAATCCTCCAGAAGTTCTTTTATTGTTGAGAATAGTTTTCACTATCCTGGGTTTTTTGTTGTTCCAAATGAATTTGAGAATTTTTTTCTAACTCTGTGAGGAATTGAGTTGGTATTTTAATGGGGATTGCATTGAATCTGTAGATTGCTTTCAGCAAGATGTCCATTTTTATTATATTAATCCTCCCAATTCATGAGCATGGAAGATCTTTCTATCTACTGAGATCTTCTTCGATTTCTTTCTTCAGAGACTTGAAGTTCTTGTCATACAGGTCTTTCACTTGCTTGGTTAGATTCACACCAAGGTATTTTATATTATTTGGGACTATTGTGAAGGGTGTCAGTTCCCTAATTTCTTTTTCAGTCGGTTTATTTTTCATGTAGAGGGAGGCTACTAATTTGTTTGAGTTGATTTTATAACCAGCCACTTTGCTGAAGTTGTTTATCAGGTTTAGGAGTTCTCTGGTGGAAGTTTCAGGGTCACTTAAGTATACTATCATATCATCTGCAAATAGTGATGTTTTGACTTCTTCCTTTCCTATTTGTATCCCTTTGACTTCTTTTGATGTCTAATTGCTCTGGCTAAGACTTCCTACTCTATTGAATAAGTAGGGAGAGAGTGGGCAGCCTTATCTAGTTCCTGATCTTAGTGGGATTGCTTCAAGTTTCTCTCCATATAGTTTGATGTTGGCTACTGGTTTGCTGTATGTTGCTTTTACCATGTTTAGGTATGGGCCTTGAATTCCTGATCTTTCCAAGACTTTTATCATGAAGGGATGTTGAATTTTGTCAAATGCTTTCTCAGCATCTAGTGAGATGATCATGTGTTTTTTTCTTCGAGTTTGTTTATATAGCGGATAACATTGATGGATTTCTGAATATTGAACCATCCCTGAATTCCTGGGATAAAACCTACTTGATCATGATGGATGATTGTTTTGATGTGTTCTTGGATTTGGTTTGCTAGAATTTTATTGAGTTCATAAGGGAAATTGGTCTGAAGTTCTCTTTCTTTGTTGGGTCTTTGTGAGGTTTGGGTAAAAGTGTAATTGTAGCTTCATAGAATGAATTGGGTTGTGTTCCTTCTGTTTCTATTTTGTGAATTAGTTTGAAGAGAATTGGTATTAGGTCTTCCTTGGAGGTCTGATAGAATTCTGCACTAAAACCATCTGGACCTGGGCTTTTTTTTGGTGGGGGACTTTTAATGACTGCTGCTATTTCCTTAGAGGTTATGAGAATGTTTAGATGGTTTCTTTGCTCCTGATTTAACTTTGGTACCTGATATATGTCTAGGAAGTTGTCCATTTTATCCAGGTTTTCCAGTTTTGTTGAGTATAGGCCTTTGTAGTAGGATCTGATGATTTTTTAAAAATTTCCTCATTTTCTGTTGTTATGTCTCCCTTTTCAGTTCTGATTTTATTAATTTGGATAATGTCTCTGTGCCCTATGGTTAATCTGGCTAAGAGTTTATCTATCTTGTTTATTTTCTCAAAGAACCAGTTCCTGTTTTTGTTGATATTTGGTATTGTTATTTCTGTTTCTATTTGTTTGATTTCAGCCCTGAGTTTGATTATTTCCTGTCATCTACTCCTCTTGAGTGCATTTGCTTCCTTTTGTTCTAGAGCTTTTACGTGTGCTGTCAAGTTGTTAGTGTATTTCTCTCCAGTTTCTTTTTGTAGGCACTTAGAGCTATGAGTTTTCCTCTTAGCACTGCTTTCATGGAGTCCCACAAGTATTGGTATGATGTGTCCTCATTCTCATTAATTTCTAAAAAGTCTTTAATTTCTTTCTTTATGTCGTCCTTGACCAAGTCATCATGAGTAGAAAGTTGCTCAGTTTCCATGTGCATGTGGGTTTTCCATTGGTTTTATCATTACTAAAGACCAGGCTTAGTCTGTGGTGATCTGATAAGATGCAATGGATTATTTCAATCTATTTGCAACTGTAGAAACTGCATTGTTTTGTAACTGTAGAAACTGTAGTGATTGCAACTGTTTTGTGACCAATTATATGGTCTATTTTGGAGAAGGTACCATGAGGTGCTGAGAAAAAAGGTATGTTCTTTTGTTTTACGATGAAATATCCTATAGATATCTGTTAAATCCATTTGGATCATAACATGTTAATTTCAAAGTGTCTCAGTTTAGTTTCTATTTCCATGATCTGTTCAATGCTGAGAGTGGAGTGTTGAAATCCCCCACAATTATTGAGTGAGGTGTAATTTGTGTTTTGAGCTTTAGTAAAGTTTCTTTTATGTATGTAGCTGCCTTTGCATTTGGAGCATAGATGTTCAGAATTGAGAGTTCATCTTGGTAGATTTTTCCTTTGATGAATGTGAAGTGTCCTTCCTTATCTTTTTTGATTACGTTTTGTTGAAAGTCGATTTTATTTGATATTAGAATGGATACTCCACCTTGTTTCTTGGGATCATTTGCTTGGAAAATTATTTTCCATTCTTTTGCTCTGAGGTAGTGTCTGTCTTTGCGATTGAGTTGCGTTTTCTGTATGCAGCAAAATTCTGGGTCCTGATTGTGTATCCAGTTTGATAGTCTGCATCTTTTTATTGGAGAATTGAGTCCATTAATGTTAAGAGATATTAAGGAAAAATGATTGTTTCTCCTGTTATTCTTGTTATTAGAGGTAGAATTATGTTTGTGTAGCTCTCTTCTTTTGGGGTTGTTGGAAGGTTACTTCCTTGCTTTTCCTAGGTTGTAGTTTTCCACTTTATGTTGACGTTTTCCATCAATTATCCTTTGAAGTGCTGGGTTTGTGGGAAGATATTATGTAAATTTGGTTTTGTCAAGGTATATCTTGGTTTCTCCATTTATTGTGATTGAGAGTTTTGCTGGGTATAAGAGTCTTGGCTGGCATTTGTGTTCTCTTAGAGTCTGTATGATGTCAATCCAGGCTCCTCTGCCTTTTATAGTCTCTGGTGAGAAGTCTGGTGTAATTCTTATAGGTCTGCCTCTATATGTTACTTGACCTTTTTCCCTTACTGCTTTTAGTATTTTTTCTTTGTTTTGTGCATTTGATGTTTTGATTATTATGTGACAGGAGGTATTTCTTTTCTGGTCTAGTCTTTTCTGGCCTGTTCTGTAGGCTTCTTGTATGTTTATAGGCATCTCATTCTTTAGGATAGGGAAGTTTTCCTCAATAATTTTGTTGAAGATATTTACTGGCCGTTTCAGTTGGGAATCTTCACTCTCCTCTATACCTATTATCCTTAGGTTTGGTCTTCTCTTTGTGTCCTAGATTTCCTGGATGTTTTGGGTTAAGAGTTGTTTGCATTTTGCATTTTCTTTGACAGTTGTGTCAATGTTTCCCATGGTATCTTCTGTACATGAGATTCTCCTATCTGTTGTATTCAGTTGGTGATGCTTGTGTCTACGACTCCTGATCTCTTTCCTAGGTTTTCTATCTGCATGGTTGTCTCCCTTTGATATTTCTTTATTGCTTCTATTTCCATTTTTAGATCCTGGATGTTTTTGTTTAATTCCTTCATTGTGTTTTCTTGTAGTTCTTTAAGAGATTTTTGTGTTTCCTCTAAGGGCTTCTACCTGTTTACTTGTGCTCTCCTGTTCTTCTTTAAGGGAGTTACTTATGTCCTGTGGGAAAATGTAAAAGGCCGAAGCAAAGGTGTTTTTCTGGAGGTGTTCCACACTGCTGGTCCCACATACTCGAGAATGTCTAAGGTTCCAGATGTTAGAGACATTGTCGAAGGCAGACCCCAATGACACGAGGAAGTCCTTGGTTCGAAAAGGGTTTATTGTCATTGGAGATGGTGGATGAATCTGGATGCACCCCCTGTAAAACTCAGGCCAGTCCCAAGTTAAATAGGGAAGGAGAAATTTGGAGGATCTGGGGAGGATCTGGGGAGGAACGCTTAATTTGCTCCGCCCTCTGGCCTTCATTAGTGTGTAAATCCTTAGGGCCTGAGGCCTCTAGTCACACCCTCTACCTGTGCACTTTGGGAAGGGCTATAATGGCCTACATAACTGAACAATATAGGTCTATGGAGACGAGACTGTATGTCAGGACCCTGGGTTCTGGGGACGTGGCCAAACTCCTGCCAATTCTCACTTAGAGTCTCGGGGTTCCAGGCCCATGCCCAGGCATGAACCAGGATACCCTTACGCAGTCCCACAATGTCGTTCTTAAAATCCTCTGTCATCATCATGAGAAGTAATTTTAATTCTGAATCCTACTTTTCTGGTGTGATGGGTTGTTCAGGGCTTGCTATGGTGGGAGAATTGGGTTCTGATGATGGCAAGTAGCTTTGGTTTCTGTTGCTTATGTTCTTGTGTTTGCCTTTCGCCATCTGGTTAACTCTAGTGTTACCTGCCCTCACTGTGTATGACTGGAGTCTGTATTTCCAGTTATCTTGCTTATTGCAGAGCTCCTCAGAGTCCAGATGTCTCTGTGGTCTTGTGGTCCTAAACTTCTGGGTAGAAGAACTCCTGGGACTCAGGTCACCCCTGGGATCTGGAAATCCTGCTGCTCTGAGTGCAGTGATTCCTCTAGGATGGCTCAGGATATGATGTCTCCACAAGAGTAGACCAGCTAGGTGTCTGTTGTTCTGAGTTCAGTGGCTCCTCTAGGATAGTTCAGGATTCAGTACCTCCACAGGAGCAGACCAGCTATGTGTCTGCTCCAGCCAAAAGGACCAGGCTGGGGTTGAGAGTAAACTTTACTTTTGACTTATTATACTTCAGAGCTCAGAGATTCAAGGTCAGGTACTTGTGTTTTCCTGTAAAGCTGTAACAATAAATGACATGGGCAAAGCTGCCAGGCAGTGGCCAGCTGCCATCAAGTTAATGCTTAACTCAGTAGTTCTGCTAGCTTTCTGCTTCTGTATATTGTTTTGACTTAGTTTTACTAGTATAAGATTTTATGTATTCTATACTTGCTTATCCTAGAACCACTCTTAAATGTTTTTCAAAACTTATTTCATAACTCAAATAGTTTTTTTCTTTCTCTGGGCCCCAAGATTGGCTCTATTTCATTTTCTAATAATTTCTTCAAACTTTCTTTGCAAATCAAGCATTAATCTGGAACTACCATTGTGTGATTATTGCATTGTTCAAGATGAGAACACACAGCATGTGCCTGGGCCGTTGGGACTGTGCTGTGCTGTGCTGTGCCCCATTGACTTAATTTTTTAATTAAGAATCATTACATCAAAGAACATAGATTTTTACATAATTCACCAGAGCAGAAGGAGAAAGTAAGAAAGTCAGATATAATAGAATAATTGTGCACACCAAGGCCAACTGAAAAGCAGTCAAGCATAAATGAAATCTATACAGCCGTTGTCCAGGGCTAAGGTTAGGAAAATGGGAAGAAATGTTTTTTCTTTGTTTTTCACAAAGAGCTGTGGTGGGCTACTGAGATATTTCCATACTGGCTTACTACAGGCAGTCCCTTATTTCAGTTCCATAAGAGTCCTCAATCTCTATCCAATGTTTAGGTGTGGGTGTTCTTATCTGTCTGAGTCAGCTGCTGGTAGTGCCTCTCAGAGGAGAACCATCCAAGACTCTTGTCTACAAGCATAACAGAGTATCATTAGTAGTATCAGAGACTGGTGATTGCCCATGAGTTGGGTCTCTAGTTGAGCTAGTTATTGCTTGGCCATTATTTTTTCTCAGTTCCAATTCCCTTACTTGAATTTCTTGTAGGCAGGGCAGAATATGTTTTGGGGTGAGTTGTTGTCTGTATTAGTTATGATTTTAAGACACCATGACCAAGGGAACTCGTATACGTACAACATTTAGTTGGGGCTGGTTTACAGATTCAGAGGCTCAGTCCATTATTATTAAGATGAGAGCATGGCAGCATTCAGGCAGTAACGGCACAAGAAGAAGTAAGAATTCAACTTCTTCATCTGAAAGCCACTAAGAGAAAACTGGCTCTCACATTGTTAGAATTGTCTCATTGCCCACCCCAACAGTGACCCACTTCCTCCAACAAGGCCACACCTACTTCAACAAGACCATACCTCCAAATAGTGCCACTCCATGAGCCAGAAACCACAGTGTCCCTGTGGCTATACTGCGGTTCCTGCTCAGCTATAGGAAGTGGCATCTTCAGGTTTCATATTCTCAACACTGTGAGTCCCAGCTAAGGTAACCCAGTTTATTCTTGGGAACGTCCGTTATCCCAGGTCTTTGGCACATCCTTAAGATGTCTGTCCCCACAGGCCCCACACACTGCAAGCTGCAGATTTCCATTCATTCTGATGGCCATCTGGCCATCTGCCCTGTCTTTCCCCACACCTGATCCTGATCCCCTCAATTTCCCTCCCACTCCCCTCTCCCACCCAGTTCCTTCCCTTTATCTGCCTACTATGACTATTTTATTCCTCCTTCTAAATGAAACTCAAACACCCTCATTTGGGCCTTCCGTCTTGTTTAGCTCCTGTGGATCTGTGTAGTGTAGTATGGTACCTAAATTTTATGGCTAATATCCAGTTATAACTGAGTACATACCACACATGACCTATTGGGTCAAATTTACCTCACTCAGGATTATATTCTCCAGTTCCATCCATCTCCCTACAAAACTAATCATCTCTTTGTTTTTAATAGCTGAATAGTATTCCATTGTGTAGATGAAACAATTTTTTTAATCTGTCTTCAGGGGAGGGACATATACATTATTTCCAGTATCTGGCTATTACAAATGAAGTTGCTATGGATGTAGTTGAGAAAGTGTCCCTGTAATATAGCGGGGCATCTTTTGTTATAACTGGGTCTTGAGGTAGAATTATTCCCAGTTTTCTAAGATACTGTCAAATTGATTTCCAAAGTGGTCGTACAACTTTGTCCTCCCACCACCAGTGAAGGAGAGTTTCCCTTGCTCCACATCTTCGCTCACCTGTGCTATCACTTGTGATTTTTATCGTAGCCATTCTGACGAAACTCAGTTTTTTTTTTTTTTGGCTACTCATAAATCATAACTTTGTCTGGATGGCACAGAACTCTAACATTTTCTGTACTTTTAACTCTTGATCTCAATACTATTCAATTGTGTAGTAATGATATTCATGGAAGATATTGCTTGAGTCCTGTGGGTAATTTAATGTTTTATTAAAAACCACTGAAATACTCACATTTCTCAAAATTTACCTTTCATCAGCACTGTATCCTTGGACACAGGTGCAAGCAGAAATCTACTGTACATCCAATTTTACAGACATGTCTCACAGGCAATGCAAAATCAACACATCAAAATTCCAGGATCTCATTATTTTTCTTGAAAGCTATTCTTTCTATTTCTATCCAGAAACTATTTTATGGTACTATTATTTATACAGGCAACTAAGAAAGAAGCCATGGAGACAAGTTTTACTCGATCTTCTTTTACACACACACTATACCAAGCCTGTTAATAGTACCTGCAAATTTTATTCCTTGGTTATTTCCAGAAAATATCACATTCTACTGGCCTCAGTGCTATGGTCATGAACCTATTCTGAGTCTGTGTGGCCAATATGTATCTAGATAATGTCAATATTCTGAACTGATCTCCATTCAATATTGCTATCCTCAGATTCACCCGTCTAGTAATCACAGGCAAGTTAAACATTCCTACCTCCATGCATACATCAATAAAATCCAAATCTTAAAATCATCTACTAGGTTCACTTCGTATAACACATGGCATATAACTACGTGGGTCACAGTACAGCCTCAGTTATCTGATTTTTCTAGCCTCACTTACATCCTGCTGGTTCAGTGACTAAGTGACTCACATCAGTAACTCCTTATCATTTATGTGGCTGTCATTAAGCATTTTCAAGAATGCACTTGACAATTAAGCAGAATGGAAGAGGCCTTGCACATACCTGGTGAAGAATGATTAGAAATGCAAGATCTCGGCATAGAATCTACATAGAAGTACATATTTTAGACAACATTTCTTTCTACTGTTATGAAATCAGATAGTGGAACCGAGGAAGGAAAGCCAGATCTACTTGTCTATTCCTTGTCGTATAAAGGAACAACAAAACAAAATGGTCTGTGTTACTTTAGTCAAATTTTAGATAATTTCCAAATAAAAAACCCATAAATAAAATGATAAAATTATCAGTGTTTGCATTTATCTCCCCTGACAATTTTTATGGTAATACAATTTCTTGTTCCCACTTGAAAATTATTAGGCTAGCTGTGCTAGATGACAGGTTACCATCTGTAATTATGAATGAAAAAAATCTTTCTAGAAGTGGATGTCACTGTTTGAGTTACTCCAGCTTTACTTTTGCAAGAGCACTCTGATTTCTTGTCAAATTCTCTTAAATATTAGTGAATTATTTAATTTATGGTAGAATATCTATACCTTATAATTAGTAAAGTAATTTTGTTCAATGTTTTAACTTTTCTCTCACTCCCTGCTAACCACCTTCTTTAATCAATATCAAACTTAAGCACTGGTACTTTTTCTTGTTGCTACATTACTATTGTTAATGATAGTTCTTGGTTTTATAATACAGATATACTTTAATGTTTCAAGAACATAGTAGAATTCTAATTCAGTATTTATCTATTACACAATATAAAATAGATAAAATATAACTAAGAGTTTCAAGAAAACAAAATTAAAACACATTGACAACCAGAAAGAGAAAGATAAATGTACATAGTGCAAAGAAACACACACACACGCACACACACACACACACACACACACCATATAACTTAGGGCATTTGTGGGTATGATAGTCTGATTGAAAACAAGGAAGCTTACAAGGTGCTTTATTTTTATTCTTTTTTGGTGTGTGTTTTTGTTTTGTTATGTTTTGTTTCAGATGGCTGTTTCAAGGGTAGAGAGCAGATATGGAGGGACTGGGAAATGAGTGGAATTAGGAATGCAAGATGTAAAATTCATAAAGAATAAATTTTAAAGTATTTTAAATAAGAAAAAGAAAAAAGCTTTCTAGACTCATAAGGGATGGCATGTTTGGAAGTGTGGCCTTGTGTGAATAGGAATGAATATTTTGAAGGAAGTGTGTCACTGGAGGCTGACTTTGAAGTTTCAGAAGGTCAAAACAGGACTAGTGGTTCACTGTCTCTTTCTATTGCCTGTTGATCAGGATGTATAACTCTCACCACCTACCTCTCCATTAACATGTCTGCCTAAATGTTGCCTTCCTTCCCACAATGCATCCTACCATGTTGTTAATGGACTAAACCTCTGAACCAATTAAATGCTTTCCTTTGTAAGAGTTGATGTGGTCATGGTATCTCTTCACAGCAATAAAAATCTTAACCAGGAGAGTAGAAATACACTTTGGAAATTGTAAATTGATAAAAAGAAAGATGCCATCCATTGAGATGTCAAGATGCACTGAAAAATAGGGAAAACCTCACCAACTATTTGTTTAGGATAAGAGCAGGAAAGTTTGTCACCAAAGCTATGAAAAGAAAAACAGAGTTTCTCCTGAATAATCAGCATGCTTAAAGTGCATCAGATATGATCCTAGATTGATGTTAAGTATTACAGACAATCCAAACCTAAGGAAATAAGGCTAATATTTTTGAGTAGTGGTAGCAACATGTAAAACCATCCCTCACACAAATGTATAGATATTATCCCTAAATATGATGGTATTTAAAATATATTATTGAGCATACAAGGTGTAGGAATTTCATCAGTCCATAGAAACACAAATATATAGCATTATAAATAGAAGTATTATAAAATTACATTTAACAAGAAACTATTAAATAAACAAGATAAGAGGGAGAAAAGGACAAATGTGTAATAGAAGCAAGAAAGATTTTGAAATAAAGACTGTTTTCTAAATGAAAAGCATATTTGTTGAAATAAATCAACTCAAGATTGGACAAGAGGGGACAGATCTATGAAAAGATAAATGAAGACAAAACAATGGACATCAAATGAGGGACTGTGAGGTAAACAGTGATCTTCACAAAGATAATCCAGAATATATAAATGGAGAATTTACGGTGGAAATAACAATGTAGTAAAGAAAGACATTCAGAAATTAGACGAAAATATCTTAAGCTAATGAACATTAACATTACCACCAGAATGAATGAAGGAAAACTTGCAGGCGTGTCCATTCTGAGAAAACTAAATATCATCAAAGCAAAAGAGAAAGGGTTAAGAAGCATGTCAATAAAAGACTAATGTGCTATATGAAGTAGTTTTAGTTGGCCTTGCATCAGACATTTCCTGATCATCAATAGAGGTTCCAAGGTCAAAGAATAAATCATCACATCACCAAGGTGGTATACTTTTAATTTTGAATACTGGAGCAAGTTTTTTAGAAATCAAAAGTAGAATTAAATAAGAAGAAAGTATGATCACCAAAATGTATTCCACCTTATAGTTTATTTTAGAAAACTTTACTGAATCTCCTGTCTTAAAGGAACAACACACCTGTCTTATTCTGCTTACTGTTGCTGTAATAAAACAATACAGCCAACAGCAATTTGAGGAGGAAAGATTTTGTTTGTCAGATGGATTACAGTCCATTACTGTGGGAAATGAATACAGAAATTAAACTATGGCAAGAGCTGAAGAAGAGATCATAGAAGATCCCTGCTTACTTTCTTGTTCTCCATGCTTTATAGTGCTACCTTGCTTATGTGGCTCAGTTATGATGGGCGCCACTGACAGTGGAATGAAACCTCATACATTGTCATCAATCAGGAAATGTTGCAGCCTTACCTATAGGCCAATCAGGTGGAGGTCTATCTCAAAATTGAAGTTCCTTCTACCCAGATGACTTTTGCTTGTGTCAAGGTATGAAAAAAAGCAACTAGCTTTTAATATCCATAGAAAACACAGGAAGATACAGAAAAGTATAAGAAGCAATGATGGAGAGATGAATTATTTAAGTTGGAAAAACCCATGTAAGAATACATTATTAATATACCAATAGCAATCATAAGCAAGTAATATTTATATTATAAGTAAAATTTACATGTAACAGAATTGTCAAGAATGTAAGAATATAATTACAAGAAATATTAAATAAATAAATGATCTTTATGTAAGAAGAGATGAGAAATTATCTTTTTTAGATTAACTCAGACATGTTTGGTATTCAAAATCTGATATTACTACCAAGAAACTCAAATACTGTAGTTTGGAGACTGTAAAATGACTTAGGGAAAGGATCAAAGAAAATCCTCTGTATTCAATTAAAGTTCCCTATGGAAAATTGGATCAAAGTATAAATAAAAAATTTATAAATATAGGAAAGCAAATACTTAATGAATCATGATTATTTTCAATAAAAGGCAATAGATCTTTTACAATTAGATAAAATGTATACATATCTGTTAATTTTTGTAAGCTTCACATAAGCCTAATGACAAGAAAAGATCAAATTTAAAAATAGAAGGTTAAGGTGATGTCAATAAAATTCTATAAATTCAGTAAAAATAAAGGAAAGTTAAAAAAAAGAAGAGATAAAATAAAAGGCAGAAGAAAATGAAATTGGAAAGGGAGGGAGAAGAATGAGGAGAGACAGAATGAAAGGAGGGAGAGACAACTGAGACAAAAGGTGTTATATGAGATATAGTAACATTTAAAGGCTCCTGGGCCAATGAGTTCATCCCAAGTCTGCGAAAACGCAACAAATATGTTTGCACCATTTTATATCACAAGTAATTGGAGATCTGAAAAAACAAACCACCAACACTGACAACAACAAAAACAACAAAACATTCAAAACAGAGCTAAATAAAAGTACATTGGATAGTTACTAAAAGTATAAAATGAACACCATGAAGTCACGTTGAGGAAATAGACAGAAGAAACCAAGCATACAAATTCCAAATAATTTATTATTGCATGTAGCTGTCAAACAATCCCCGGACTTATAAGTATGTGCACTGAGTGACTTCTTTCTGAAAAATACAGTGGGAGGGGAAAATGGTTAATCTTGTTGTACAGTATATAAAAAGATGACGCTTAGCCCAAGAATCAAAGTCAATACTGACAATTATAAATTTTTTTGATTATGTGTGTTCTTCAACTGATATCATTAAAATGACAGTACACTTTTGTGATCACATTCCTTAAAATCCGTAGCTCCCAGTACTGTTTTATAAAAAACCCAATACAAGTTCAATAAAGAAGATATACAACTATATGCCTGAACAGAATTATAAAAAACTGTCATGGTCATCAAAATTAAGGAAAAATAATACATATTGTCACAGAAACCCAAAGGCACCTTGGGTGACAGAGAATAGTGAAATGTGGTGTCCTATCTGTGATCATTGGAGAGAAAGCACATGCAATGAACAACAATGACCTTGTAGACTGCTGATTTTACTTAACATTTTATTGGTGTTAATTTTAATTATAAGCAGTGTACCAAGAGGTAGGGCCTTAAGCTATGAAATACCCTTTGAGTCTTCACCTCCAGGGACTTAGCTGCCTCTCACAGATCTTCTTCCCAAATTTTCTACCACTAATCAATGACACTCAGTTTGATAACTGAACATTTTATATCCAGTCATTTGTAGAACACTTACTATAACCTTAGAAAACTTTAAAAATCTAGTAAAAATATTTCTAACCCAAAAATGTCAAAAATGCTTATTTTTATTATATTTGTATTTGATGATATGGGTGTATATATATATACTATATGTATGCTACATTTCTGGAATTTGAGGAGAAATATTTTATTAAGAATCATTTGTAACTACAAATTTTTCTTTGTATAACTTCTGAATTCTTCAGCATTGGTGGTAATGCAGGCAGTGCATGTTCATGTTCCAGCAGCCTCCAGGGCACTTGGGTTTATTTCTTGAACAGTACTTAAAAACTGTGACTGATTATAAAATCTAATGACAATGTCATTCAGCCACTGTTGCATATTTCACCTTCTGAGTATCCCTGGAATGTATTAAAATGAACATAAATATTTATATCCATTTAGTAGAAATATCAATAATTCAATTAATTTAAAAGTCAACATACCTCATAAAATACAGAGCTATTAATTTTAACATATGTTTTGAAAAATTTAACATGTTGGAATCATACAAGAGAATTGCAATATATTAAAAATATTTTGTTACTGCTATTATATTTCCCAAATTATTCATACCTTTAATTTTTTTAACATTCACATAAAGTTATATAACATGATCATCTATATTTCCAGCTTCACATCATATAGAAAAAGAGATAACCAGGTAGTTAGGTGATTAGACAGATGTATAGATGACTGATAGATGATAGATGGACAGATTAGAATGATTGTATATATAAATGCTAGATAATACATACATACATACATACATACATACATACATACATACATAGGTAGACAAGTATATACATGGATAGGTTATGGGTAAATGATTGATAGATTATAGGAAAAACAGGTATATAGATAAAAAGTAGATAGATAGATAGATAGATAGATAGATAGATAGATAGATAGATAGATAGATAGATAGAAAATACAGTATAAATAACTGGTACAAATTATAGAGACTGACACTCCTTATATTATATGTCAATGGACTGAGAAAACTGGGGACACAGGAAAAGCAAAAGTTCAGTTTAGAAAGCATCTAAAGGCCTAAGATCAAGAAGAGTTGGGGTTTATAAGGCAAGCTGGCCAAACATATGGAAACATAGACAAATTGTGTAGAATGAAAGGCTGATGCAACCACAGAAGTATATTACAACAATAAGTCATGTTACTATATAAACAGTAAAGACATAAGACTCTCCAGGATCATGATTCCTGATCCAGACAATTGACTGCTGAGCATTCTTTCCTTCATTAAAATGGCATGTCAAATAATTAGCTCTAAAACCTCTGTATTTTTCATCCACAAGAAACCATGACAGGACTTAAAGATCATATATGAGGACAGAGCATAGAGTAAATCTCAAACATTTCTTAATATCTTCACTGTTTCCTCAACGCAATTCACCAATAGTCTTCCCCTCCGTTAAGGTTTGCTTATAAAAGGTCAGTAGTGCACTTTATTGAGGAGCTCACACTTCCTCCGGCATGCATATTTCACCAAATAAAGCTTCCTAGTTCTTCACTTAGAAGGATTATCTCTGGATCTGTTATTTGGTACTGATACAATCCTGGAATCTGTGTCCTTGTACTACATATGAGAAGTATCCAAACATCAGCCTATGGTGGGGAGTTGCATGTATGTATGACTCTTTGCTCCTCTCTCTGCCTCTGTTCTCCTTAGTCACCTTAGTGGCCATGGGTCCACCTCCTGTCTGTTCTTCATTACTCCTCCTTGACTCAGTGGATTCTGACCCACTATTGTGTAATAAAAACCAGTGATGAGAATAATAAAGAAAGCTAATGGGCTAGAAGAAGTTAGATTATAACATAGAACTACATATAATTACATAAAAGTTGTTTTTGCATCTTTTTATAAGTTAGAGTTCAATTTATTTGTTTCATTTTCCTTCCCCCAAAACTAAAGGTCAACTTTGAAAAGAAAAGGTGTGTAAATCCCTTTTGCTAGCAATGTGATCTGGTTTTAAACATTAGACATCACTTTTGTGACAATGTCCCATGAAGGTTACATCATGGCCAACTTCATGTGGTCACAGAAATCCACTAGCCATCAAATCCAGGGTTTGGCATCATTTTAGAAATGCAAACAAAGATGCAGGAATGCTCATATTGACTTTCACAGAGCCAAAATCTTTGTCAACTGCTGACAAGATGAAGGGTATTATATTCATACACCTTCCTGCTCGAAGCAGTCTATACATAGTTGCAGAACAAATAAAGCCAATGTATTCATGTTGTCAAGGTATTATCTACACTGCTCTGTGGGCTTTTGGAGTCAGTGTTTTGAACACATTCTAGACTGCCACATCCTTCTACAGTTCTTCTGGTGTGGTGGAAACTCACAGGTATCAAATTGTGATTGCAGTAAGTAATATAGGATCCTTAGCTTCTGCTAGTAGAAATAACCTTTGTCTTTATATATGTGACCCTGAATTCAGGGCATTTTCCTTCAAATGAAACTTAAACATGCCACTTAACTACAGGATATAAGTCTTCTCCTGACAGCCATAGTTTATCATACTGAAAGATAATACTTCCTCTCTGTTTTCTGGCCCAAAGCTCACAAAATTTTAGAAATTCCAGTAATAAGTAAAATGTAGCATGTCAGGGAGATAACTAGAGGCCCTATATTGGCTAATGTTAAAAAAATGAACTATAGACTTGGAGCTTTTTATTCTTGGCAGAGTAGCTTACGCATCCTTCTGTTTTTCCTTTTGACTACAATATAGTAATATTCTTCTCCTTTATACTTCCTTTTCAGTAAATAATCCCAGGGATCATTAACAACTCTTGGAATGTCAAGATTAAAGAGTTTTCATTATCCTTGCCTTCCTACTCTGCCTGGCAAGATTACTAATTCCAAGATAACAAAGATAATTGATAATAATATGTCTAGATAATGCAGGCATTCATCAATCATGGTTGAAGAACAAGGCTCCCAGCACCAGCCCTGGAAATCCTAAAAGAATTCAAGGAAAAAAATTGGAGAATATGTTCTTTTAGCAGGAGTAAGCTATTGTGAGGAGTTGAGATATTTTTCCAAATGTGAGGTTTCAAGTATGCCATGTAAGGAAAGTCATGTAACAAGTCACATATAACAGTGCATCTCAATTAAACTCCCCTAGTAATTCCTTCATTGATAATCCCAAAAGTTTGTCTTCTCGCTGATTCAAGATATTATCAAAATGACAATTAAGATCAAGAATGTATAATTTTTTATTATTTCTTTACATTTCATATAATGTTTTCCTGTGTTGCCAAAACCTCAGTTTCTCCCATTTACTGCAGAAGACTGAGTTCCAAAAGCAGATAAAATTCTGCCAAGAAAAATGGACCTAAAGGAAGCGTAAATATCAATTATTGGCACAGGCCATGAGAATTCAGGTGTAAGAGCTCATTCCATCCCTAAAGGGCAAAGCTGGTAGAATCTTCACAGTGGCATTGCAGGGACTAACACAAAGAAGTAAGGATGAAAAGTTGCACAGCTGATCCCAGAAACATTAAACTAATAATAGCACAAGGGAAAGGTGAATTTTTCTTACACACATATTAATAGACAGTTTAACATATTCTTCATTCCTTATACCATGGAGAATTTTGAGGAATGTTGCCACATTGTATTTATTTAATATTTATTGTGACTTTCTATAATACAGAAAGTGTATGATATAATGGAGCCGTTGCAATCTTACACTTGTTCAGTATTTCAGGGATGCCTCCTGAAGATAACCATCAAGTTAAGAAAGAGTGAAGTATTAAGACCTAGAAGTGACCTTGGATATAACCTAAGCAGTCTATGCCTACTGTGTAAGGAATAAATACTGAACAGCCAAAAGTGCTGTGATGGCTTACCCATGGCCCAAAAGCTAATTAAGAAATAATGGAATCCCTTCTGCCCCTGCCTGGTCCTCTGGGCTGGAGCAGACACAGAGTCGGTCTGCTCCTGTCCTGTTGAGAAACTGAATCCTGAGTCATCCAGGAGCCACTGCACTCAGAGCAGCTGGTAAGAACTCCATCTCACTCCCTAAACCCCAGAGATAGATCGGGGAGCCAGGGACATCCAGGGCACAGCAGCTACCCAAACCCCGCCCCTCCGGAATTCCACTTCCCTTCTGCCCCTGCCTGGTC
>NW_021604636.1:649785-655657 GCF_004785775.1 Grammomys surdaster | reverse complement strand
AAACTGAATCCTGAGTCATCCAGGAGCCACTGCACTCAGAGCAGCTGGAGCCACTGCACTCAGAGCAGCTGAAACTGAATCCTGAGTCATCGAGGACCCACTGCACTCAGAGCAGAAGGATTTCCAGATCCAAGAGGTGGCCTGAGTCCCAGGAGTTATTCCACCCAGGAGATTAGGAGCATAAGACCACAGAGACCTCTGGACTCTGAGGAGCTCTGCAATAAGCAAGATAACTGGAAATACAGACTCCAGGTTTACACAGTGAGGGCAGGTACCACTAGAGTTAACCAGATGGCGAAAGGCAAGCGCAAGAACATAAGCAACGGAAACCAAAGTTTCTTGGCATCATCAGTGCCCAATTCTCCCAATATAGCAAGCCCTGAACACCCCATCACACCTGAAAATCAGGATTCAGAATTAAAATCACTTCTCATGATGATGATAGAGGATTATAAGAAGGAATTAAGTAACTCCCTTAAAGAAATACAGGAGAGTACAAGTAAACAGATAGAAGCCCTTAAAGAGGAATCACAGAAATCCCTTAAAGAAATGGAAGAAAACACAAAGAAGGAATTAAACAAAAACATTCAGGATCTGAAACTAGAAATAGAAACAATAAAGAAAGTTCAAAGGGAGACAACCATGGAGATAGAAAACCTAAGAAAGAGATCAGGAGTCACAGACGCAAGCATCACCAACCGAATACAAGAGATAGAAGAGAGAATCTCAAATGCAGAAGATACGGTGGAAAATATTGACACAGTTGTCAAAGAAAATGCAAAATGCAAAAAACTCCTAACTCAAAACATCCAGGAAATCCAGGACACAATGAGAAGACCAAACCTAAGGATAATAGGTATAGATGAGAATGAAGATTCCCAACTTAAAGGGCCAGTAAATATCTTCAACAAAATTATTGAGGAAAACTTCCCTAACCTAAAGAACAAGATGCCCATTAACATACAAGAAGCCTACAGAACACCAAATAGACTAGACCAGAAAAGAAATACCTCCCGTCACATAATAATCAAAACATCAGATGCACAAAACAAAGAAAAAATACTAAAAGCAGTAAGGGAAAAAGGTCAAGTAACATATAAAGGCAGACCTATAAGAATTACACCAGACTTCTCACCAGAGACTATAAAAGCCAGAAGAGCCTGGACTGACATCATACAGACACTAAGAGAACACAATTGCCAGCCCAGATTACTATACCCAGCAAAACTCTCAATCACTATAGATGGTGAAACCAAGATATTCCATGACAAAACCAAATTTGCACAATATCTTCCCACAAACCCAGCACTTCAAAGGATAATTGATGGAAAATGCCAACACAAGGAGGGAAACTACAACCTAGGAAAAGCAAGTAAGTAATCTTCCAACAACCCCCCAAAAAGATACAAACATAACTTTACCTCTAATAACAAAAATAACAGGAAGCAACAATCATTTTTCCTTAATATCTCTTAACATCAATGGTCTCAGTTCCCCAATAAAAAGACGCAGACTATCAGACTGGATACACAAACAAGACCCAGAATTTTGCTGCATACAAGAAATGCACCTCAGTGACAAAGACAGACACTACCTCAGAATAAAAGGGTGGAAAACAATTTTTCAAGCCAATGGTCCCAAGAAACAAGCTGGAGTAGCCATTCTAATATCAAATAAAATCGACTTTCATCCAAAATTAATCAAAAAAGATAAGGAAGGACACTTCATACTCATCAAAGGAAAAATCTACCAAGGTGAACTCTCAATTCTGAACATCTATGCTCCAAATGCAAGGGCACCTACATACATAAAAGAAACTTTACTAAAGCTCAAAACACACATTACACCTCACACAATAATAGTGGGGGATTTCAACACCCCACTGTCAGCAATGGACAGATCATGGAAACAGAAACTAAACAGAGACACTTTGAAATTAACAGAAGTTATGAACCAAATGGACTTAACAGACATCTATAGAACATTTCATCCTAAAACAAAAGAATATACCTTTTTCTCAGCACCTCATGGTACCTTCTCCAAAACAGACCATATAATTGGTCACAAAACAAACCTCTACAGATACAAAAAGATTGAAATAATCCCTTGCATCTTATCAGATCACCACGGACTAAGACTGGTCTTTAATAATGACAAAAACAATGGAAAACCCACTTACACATGGAAACTGAACAACTCTCTACTCAATGATGACTTGGTCAAGGAAGAAATAAAGAAAGAAATAAAAGACTTTTTAGAATTCAATGAAAATGAGGAGACATCATACCAAAACTTGTGGAACTCCATGAAGGCAGTGCTAAGAGGAAAGCTCATAGCTCTAAGTGCCTACAAAAAGAAACTGGAAAGAGCACACACTAACAAGTTGACTGCACAACTAAAAGCTCTAGAACAAAAAGAAGCAAATACACCCAGGAGGAGTAGAAGGCAGGAAATAATCAAACTCAGGGCTGAAATCAACCAAATAGAAACAGAAAGAACAATACAAAATATCAATAAAACCAGGAGTTGGTTCTTTGAGAAAATCAACAAGATAGATAAACCCTTAGCCAGATTAACCAGAGGGCACAGAGACAGTATCCAAATTAATAAAATCAGAACTGAAAAGGGAGACATAACAACAGAAACTGAAGAAATTCAAAACATCATCAGATCCTACTACAAAGGCCTATACTCAACAAAACTGGAAAACCTGGATGAAATGGACAATTTCCTAGACAGATACCAGGTACCGAAGTTAAACCAGGAGCAGATAAACCATCTAAATAGTCCCATAACCCCTCAGGAAATAGCAGCAGTCATCAAAAGCCTCCCCACTAAAAAAAGCCCAGGACCAGATGGTTTTAGTGCTGAATTCTATCAGACCTTCAAGGAAGACCTAATACCAATTCTCTTCAAACTATTCCACAAAATAGAGACAGAAGGAACACTACCCAATTCGTTCTATGAAGCTACAATTACACTCATACCCAAACCCCACAAGGACCCGACAAAGAAAGAGAACTTCAGACCAATCTCCCTTATGAACATCGATGCAAAAATACTCAATAAAATTCTAGCAAACCGAATCCAAGACCACATCAAAACAATCATCCATCATGATCAAGTAGGTTTTATCCCAGGAACGCAGGGATGGTTCAATATTCGGAAATCCATCAATGTAATCCACTATATAAACAAACTTAAAGAAAAAAACCACATGATCATCTCACTAGATGCTGAGAAAGCATTTGACAAAATTCAACATCCCTTCATGATAAAAGTCTTGGAAAGATCAGGAATTCAAGGCCCCTACCTAAACATAGTAAAAGCAATTTACAGCAAACCAGTAGCCAACATCAAGCTAAATGGAGAGAAACTTGAAGCAATCCCACTAAGATCAGGGACTAGACAAGGTTGCCCACTCTCCCCCTACCTATTCAATATAGTACTGGAAGTCTTAGCCAGAGCAATTAGACAGCAAAAAGAAGTCAAAGGGATACAAATAGGAAAGGAAGAAGTCAACATATCGCTATTTGCAGATGATATGATAGTATACTTAAGTGACCCCCAAACTTCCACCAGAGAACTCCTAAACCTGATAAACAACTTCAGCAAAGTGGCTGGTTATAAAATCAACTCAAACAAATCAGTAGCCTTCCTCTACATGAAAGATAAACAGACTGAAAAAGAAATTAGGGAAATGACACCCTTCACAATAGTTGCAAATAATATAAAATACCTTGGTGTGAATCTAACCAAGCAAGTGAAAGACCTGTATGACAAGAACTTCAAGTCTCTGAAGAAAGAAATCGAAGAAGATCTCAGAAGATGGAAAGATCTCCCATGCTCATGGATTGGCAGGATTAATATAATAAAAATGGCCATCTTGCCAAAAGCAATCTACAGATTCAATGCAATCCCCATTAAAATCCCAACTCAATTCTTCACAGAGTTAGAAAAGGAAATTCTCAAATTCATATGGAATAACAAAAAACCCAGGATAGCGAAAACTATTCTCAACAATAAAAGAACTTCTGGAGGAATTACCATCCCTGACCTCAAGCTGTACTACAGAGCAATAGTGATAAAAACTACCTGGTATTGGTACAGAGACAGGCAGGAAGATCAATGGAATAGAATTGAAGACCCAGAAATGAACCCACACTCCTATGGTCACTTGATCTTTGACAAAGGAGCTAAAACTGTCCAGTGGAAAAAGGACAGCATTTTCAACAAATGGTGCTGGTTCAACTGGAAGACAACATGAAGAAGAATGAAAATTGATCCATTCTTATCCCCTTGTACAAAGCTCAAGTCTATGTGGATAAAGGACCTCCACATAAAACCAGATACACTGAAACTAATAGAAGAGAAGGTGGGGAAAAGCCTCGAATACTTGGGCACAGGGGAAAAGTTCCTGAACAGAACTCCAATGGCATATGCTCTAAGATCGAGAATTGACAAATGGGACTTCATAAAATTGCAAAGTTTCTGTAAGGCAAAGGACACTGTCAATAGGACAAAACGACAACCAACAAATTGGGAAAAGATCTTTACCAATCCTTCATCTGATAGAGGGCTAATATCCAATATATACAAAGAACTCAAGAAATTAGACTCCAGACAACCAAATTACCCTATTAAAAAATGGGGTATAGAGCTTAACAAAGAATTTTCAACGGAAGAAACTCGAATGGCCGAGAAGCATCTAAAGAAATGTTCAGCATCCTTAGTCGTCAGGGAAATGCAAATCAAAACAACCCTGAGATTCCATCTCACACCAGTCAGAATGGCTAAGATTAAAAACTCAGGTGATAGTAGATGCTGGCGAGGGTGTGGAGAAAGAGGAACACTCCTCCATTGTTGGTGGGACTGCAAGATGGTGCAACCACTTTGGAAATCAGTCTGGCGGTTCCTCAGAAAATTGGACATAGCATTACCCGAGGATCCAGCTATACCACTCCTAGGCATATACCCAGAAGATGCTCGAACATATAACAAGGACATATGCTCAACTATGTTCATAGCAGCCTTATTTATAATAGCCAGGAGCTGGAAAGAACCCAGATGTCCTTCAACTGAGGAATGGATTCAAAAAATGTGGTATATTTACACAATGGAGTATTACTCAGCTATTAAAAACAAGGAATTCGAGAGGTTCCTTGGTAAATGGATGGAACTAGAAATTATCATCCTGAGTGAGGTAAGCCAATCACAAAAGAAGACACATGGTATTCACTCACTGATTATTGGATATTAGCCTAGAACCTTGAAATGCCCAAGATGCAACTCACAGGCCACATGAAGTCCATAAAGAAGGAAGACCAAGCGAGGATGATTCGGTCCTTCTTAGAAGGAGCAACAAAATACTCAAGGGAGCAAATATGGAGACAAAGTGAGGGACAGAAACTGAAGGAGGGGCCGTCTCAAGACCACCCCACCTGAGTATCTATCCCATGTGCAATCACCAAAGGTAGATGCTGATGTGGAAGACAGGAAGTGCATGCTGATAAGAGCCTGATATGGATATCTCCTCAGAGGCCTTCAAGAGTCAGACATATTCAGAGGCAGATGCTCACAACTAGCCATTGAACTGATCATGGGGTTCTCAATAGAGGAGTTAGAGTGAAGACTGAAGGAGCTGAAAGGGTTTGTGGCACCATGAGGAGAGCAACAATACCAACCAACCACAGCTCCCAGGGTCTAAACCACCAGCCTGGGAGCACTTAGGGGGGGATCCAGGGCTTCAGCTGAATATGTAAAAGTGGAGGGCCCTGCTGGGCATAGGTGGAAGAAGAGAACCTTGACCTCATGAAGGCTGGATGCCCCAGGGGGTGGGAATTTTGAGGGTGGGGAGGTGGGAGTGGGGGGG
>NW_021604636.1:634598-649685 GCF_004785775.1 Grammomys surdaster | reverse complement strand
AATCATAAGATATCTCAATCTTTTATTTTAAAAAATATTCTTAAAGCACAACTATCGAACTCATTTATTAATGGACCTTAAGTATGTGATTATTTTCCTTTTCAGCTAAAATATTTATTAGAACACTTTTCATGCCCAGAGATATTCCTGTTCACCATCACTATGTCATAAGCTGAGCACGCTGTTGGCCATTCTGACTTCTAAGCTTATGTTCCATGGTCTTGATTTGAACATCTCCAGAAAATGTGTCAGCCATCTTTTCTTTAGTAACACTGACTTTCATATGTCATGTCCACCTACTAAGAGCCTTCCTATCCATGTATGGACTTGAGTTAAAGTTCCCATGTTCTGTTGCATGTTTAACACTGCTTTTGAGGTAGCTCTCATGTTCTCTTTCATGCTGAAGGTCTTCAATTTTACTTCTAGATAGTGCTTACAGCTGGCTTTGTACTAGCCAAGATATGACTCACTGTGCTGTGTTAGAGAAGAAATTTCTTAATATGTGAAGAATAATGAAAATCTATGGAAATAAGCTGGTGTTTTATTCTATCTTATCAATTTTTATAAATTATTGAGGTAATTAGCTGGAACCATAAAACAAGATTGTATTCTAATTAATTCATAATTAGCAGAATTAACTTGATTCATCTCTGTCTAATGGTCAGGCTACAATGAGCTATGTAGACATCATAATGATATTTACTTCTCTTATCTGAGCTTGTTTTCAGACATACTTTGTTCACATGGTCACAGTGTTACAAACTCAGCCTCTATCTAGAAACCCTGAAGGGGCTAACTCTGAGGCAGAATGCTCTAGAAATATTCTGTAAAGATACACACACACACATATATGTGTGTGTGTATGTGTGTGTGTGTGTGTGTAGGTATATGTATATATATTTAGTGTTTATACTTTTAGATTTTATAGTTTCTGTTTACATTTTCACTTTTTTGTTTTATAAGTTGATATTGGTGATATTAGTTATATATAAGCAAATATTGCCCTGAGGTATTCACTATTACTTGTGAAAGGAAACAATAGATAATAATAAAATAGTCATTAAAATCACTTTATTTGGATTACCTGATATGATTTAATTTATTTTAAATTAAATTATACATACATTTTTGCAATGATAATTGTGAAACATAGTCTTTAAATTCACATCTTCTTGTTTCTACTGCCTTATCTCTGAATGTCTCTGATAAATTCACAATATTTTTATTGTTGCAATTTCTACATGATTTGTTGAAGAATTTTCAGGATTTAGAAATATTTTATTTTTTATCTTAAATAAAATTAGAAAGTCTATGAATTGGTACTCAATTATCTAAGCATGATAGCTTCAATAGAGTTTGCATATTTCTGTTATAGAGCAATATTTATGTCAATGAATTTTTGGAAGGCATGAGTTTCCTTTTTATGTTGCTCAACCAAGGACACTCTTTATAAGCTTCTCAAGGAGAAAATATTTCTGCTAATAAAGCTCATATGACATAAGGCTCAAACTCATGAGCCTTATGAGACATGTAACTAGGAGAAAAGAGTTCTGTTAAATAATGTTATCTTTCTCATAAAGTGCATATTTTCCAGCTGGGCATGACTTAGGGCAGATTTATGTTTATGGTCTTTTAGGTCTAATGTACAGATGGACATTAAAATTGTGAACTCACAAAGGAAAATAGGGCTTCTGGTAGATCTGTGATATGAGAATAAACACATGATTTTAAGTTCTATGTGAAATAGACATAAGGAATGAGTCTACAGGAAGCGACTCTGTCACTTAATAACATTTAAGAATAAAATCAGAAGTCCCACTGAGCTCCAGTAAAGAAATTTAAAGAGCCCTGGGAGAGTTTGGTTTTATACCACAATGCTTAATAAAGCACCAAAGCACAGTGGCTTCATATCACAGAGCCTAAAGACAGATGCAAATCCTAATGTCACCATCACTCATTATTATCTCTGTGACCTTCCTTATAGTCTCTGATCCACCTAAATGTTCCTTTTCACACCTGTAAGGCGAAACAGTAGAAGTTTCTTTAGCAAAAAAAAAAAAAAGAAAGAAAAGAGAAATATATTAGATTTTCAACCTTGTACCTGAGGTGATAAATACATTTTAATCTTGTGATATTTATTTGAACTAACATTAAAATATGATACATTACATTCTATCATTATTTCTCTGGCCATTTCTCCTCTGGTTAGTTCAAACCCAGCTGTCCTCAATATTTGTAGTTTGACATTTAAGTGGTTAAAAGGATAGAAACTCCTCAAATATTGTCTATGTCACTACAACAAACATATCTCTGGAAAAAGGCAAAAACAAACAAACAAACAAACAAACAAACACAAAACTCTAACTCTGAAAGTCTCAGCATCATTTACCTGAGGGAAAAAAATGGTTTCCCCAGAAAGGCTTATTTGCATACTGTTGATTTTTCTTGATAAGACAGTGTACTATTCAATATCTTTCCACTGAAACAAACCAGCATTGCTATCACTAAAATAGTAATATTAGAACTACTGCTATTTAATGATCTTAAAAATAAAATATTTGAGGATACTGAGTCTTGCACTCAGGTCCTTGTGTATTCTAGGCAAGCATTCTATCACTGAGCTGCATCCCTAACCCACAATTGCCTTCGCAAACAAATATGTAAAGACTCTGTTTGTTTCTTGTAGCAGGAAATTTTCCTCGTAAGTTGGGAGGAGCTAAGGTGGGAGGTATAAAGAGAGGGAGAGGAGGAGTAAGAAGAGGAAGAGGAGAAGGAAAGGAGGAGCTGAGGGAAGCAAAGATGTAGGAGGATGGAGAACCTCGCTTGGATCAAGAGCAGTCCTGGGTAACAACTTATATCTAGGTTAGTTAATTAGGAAACACCTCCAATTATATGGGCATCTTGTTATTGAGCATTACCAAACATATAAACAATTGGATAATCTGAGCATTAGAGTCTCATTTCTACTGGGCCCATGTGGATGGTGAGATAGTCTGGGTTCAGCCCAACCTTGTGGAGATAGCATGGAAGATCGGCAGAGCCATCTCTCCCTCTGGCTTCTTGTGGGTGGCAGGGTCAGTGTCACTGGCCACCTGTGCCAGCTGCTTGAGCCAGCAACCTAGCCAAGGCAGCAGCAAGAATATACTGCTGCGTGTGACCTCAGGCCTAGCATAGTCGAGAAGATGGTGGCTCTGTAACTACATGCCAGATTGGGTGCCAAACCCATTTTAAATATCTCCTTCAACAGTTTCGTTCGTAATTTACTATATTTTTGATACTGAGTAGAGAACTTTAATTTTGCTGAATGTAAAAACTGGATGAATGATTTAAACAGAGTTCTACAGGTTGAAAATGTCATGACAACCTTCCATCACTCTTAAGTTGACTACCACCTCAGGCGTAATTATGCTTGTGAAACAGATGAGAGGCAAGAAGTATGTCAAGTGGTAAAACACACTTTATAATTACGTCAATAATCATTTTCTATCATTTGACATATAATCTAGGATAACTTAATGAGAGTCCAAAAATCACACAATAGTATGTTTCAGAAACAATATTGGAAGCTCTGATTTCCCTTTTTTAAACTGTGTCATAGTTGCTAAATGCTTGCAATGTGTAGAGGCTGTGCCCTCCACCCACTGTACACTTAGGATGTGTAAATAAAAATAGAAATCTGTCAGCTAGCTACAAAGAAGCTCACAACCTCATAGGGATATAGAGACATTAGCTAGACTATTATGATAAAATGTGGTAATTGCTAACACAGCCACACAGGCTGATCATTTGCCAGCAGGAAGGCTATTTACTCAGCTAAGGTTGATGAGAGCATCTAGGATAGAATAACCCTGGAATTAAGTTCATTTTGAGCAAGCTGTCCAAGGAAAGAAGGGTAGGATGCTTTGTATTAACCACCTATGGGAACTCAAAATGAATGCATTTAGAAGGGAAAAGGCAAGTTATAACATAATATAAGGGGTAATGCAATAATAAAGGACATGACTAGGAAAATTGTCAGTCTTGATGATGAAAGGGCTTTGTATCCAGCAGGAAGAGGGCATTACTGCAATGTTCATTGCAGACGACAGAGAACAAGAGGATAATAGGAACTAACAGAAGAGCCATCGAGACTTTCAAACAGTGAATAGGCAGACTGAAGAAGTTAGTGACTTTATACTCTATTGAATGTGGATCCCTTTTCTGGAGGGTGTCCCACGAGGATCTCTGACCTGGCCTGAGATCCAGGCTAAGGGGACAGAGTGGGAGCAGGGAGGGGAGATTGCCTATGCTGCTGCCTCTTTTTTCTTCTCCACTGTCACCACCCAGTCACTTCCAGGTGCAGCACCTGTCCCTCTGCATTGAGGTGCTGGCTAGCTAGCTAGGAGTGGAGGGTCCTAAAGGAGCTTTGGGAGAGCAGTTCTCTTCTCAAGTGTTACAACTCTTTTGATAGAAATTCTCGGACAGTGGGATGATTCTTGTACACCTTTACTTCTCCTGAATAGGGCCCTTATATACAGTTTTGGGGTGGGTTAGGTTCTGGCAGCAGGCAGCCCCTATTGTCTTGGTCTGAGAGATTAGAGATACCTTGTCTACATGTGGGAGACACTGACTTACTATTCCTACGTGACTGGTGGCCATCATTAGTTATAAATTAGGGGGATAAGTAGTTGTATTTTGTTTCAGGAGTTGGGCCTTTGACAGCTCCCGAGCTGCCCACGATACAGAACTCGAACTCAGGCATAGGTCTGCGGGATTAAAGAAATACTCAGACTCACGTCACCCGTTATGAGAGAATGCCAATGTCCTTACTGAGCAGGTTCAATATATATACACCAAGCCAGGGAAGGAAAAATACAAACTCAGGAAAAAACAGGAAATCAACTGGGGGGGGCAATAGGATGTCAAGTGTAAATTCCCTTCCTGTGGCACCATGCCTTAGTCAAGATATTTTTATCCTAGAGGAACTGCAGAATTCTACTTAGTAGACAGCAGCATACTGAAAGGCTCAGCCAGGGCATAGCAGCCCTTCGAGGTCCTACAGGCCTTCAGGGTCTGATGTGTTCTTTCTATTATTCCTTGGCCCTGAGGGTTGTGGGGAATTCCCGTATGATGGACACATTCCCAGCGTGTGCAGAAAGTTTTAAATTGAGAACTAGTGAAGGTAGGGCCATTATCAGTTTTTAATCTGTTGTGGGATGTCCACGATGGCAAAGGTAGATAGCATAAGGTAAATTAACCTTTTTGAGTTTTCATCTGTCTGGGCTTGTAGCCCATATAAGACGTGAGTAAGTATCTGTGGTAACAAAAACATATTTTTATCTACCGATTTGGGGAATATGGGTGACATCAATTTGCAATAAGGCATTGGATTTGAGGCCTCAGGGATTGGTGCTCATGGTTTGTAAAGCTGGGGTGGTAATGAGGGATGTACAAGAGGTTCATGTTTTTATTATCATTTGGAGCTGAGAAAGGAGGATGTAAGGGAAGCTAGCATGAAGCCATTTTATATTTGTGTGTGTGTGTACGGATGAAATTGGTCTGCTTGTTCAGTGGAGGCTATGAATGTCCCTGTTGAGGCAGTTTCGTCAGCCAGTGCATTTCTCTCAGATATAGGACCTGGCAGGGGACTGTGAGATAGGATGTGCTAGATCTAGATGAGGGAGGCTCTCTCCTGTTGGAGGGTGGAGACCTGTATGAGTAGAGGGGAAAGTGGGTTGTCATCTAGTTTGACAAATGATCTTGACAACCAGGGGAGCAAATTGTCTGAAAAGAGGTTAAGTGGGCACCTTGACTTCTTTTAGAGCTAGGTAAATGGCATATAGTTATATTGGGGGGAGTGGTGGGGAAACTCTTTGAATCGGAGGATAGGGGTTCATCCTCAGGGAAGTAGTGTATTACTGCTGCAGCTCCCTTCTCCCCATCAGTAAATATTGAAGGGGCTTCTGCTATGGGCTCTCTTGAGAATAGTTTGGGGGGTATCCATTGCAACAGAGGGAGGGCGGAGGCCCATTTTTTGTCAGGATAATGACTGTCAATTTGTCCTGGGTATCCTATTAAGCTGACAGCAAAGTGGGAATGATTTTTGATTGGCTACTGGAGGGAGGCTAGAGTTAACTTTTGAAGGAAGGAAAGGGTGGTTTTGAGGGAGCATATTGAAGTAAGGGAGATCTTTGTTCCTAAAAATGCAATAGGAAGAATAAGTTGGATTTTGTGAGGGGCTATTTTGAAACCTAGGGCAAATAAGGAAGGTATTAGCTGGTCCTTAAGTTGGAAGGGAAAGGTAGAAGCGTCTTCCCATACAAGGATGTCATCCATATAATGATATACATTGAGTCCTTTGTCTAAATAGGGTTTTAATGCAGTGGCTACAGCCTCCTGACAAATGGTTGGACTGTTAGCTATTCCCTGGGGAAGAACAGTCCATTCATATCATGAGGTGGAGAGGGATGGAAAAAAAAAGATTTTTATGTCTATTGCTAATAGGGGACTATTGGCAGGAATGGCTGAGATGTGGGGTACTCCTCTTTGTGGGGAGCCCCAGACTCACATGGTTCTGTTAATTGCCCTCAAATCTTACAATAGCCTCTATCCCCTTGAACTCAAGTTTTCATATCAAACCTAGGGATGTTCCAGGGACTGCAGGAGGGGTGGATGTGTTGTAGGGACAACTGTTCCTCTACCAGTTCTCTGAGGGCTCTAAGCTTCTCCCTTGATAGAGGCCACTGTGGGACCCAGATGGCTTCATTGGAGAGCCAATCAAGGCAGGGAGTATTAAATCTAACAGTGGCCCCTAGAATTTGGGGTGATTTGGAGGAGGGTTTTTTGGGTCTCCTTGGGTACTATTCCTTCATAAGTAATATCATCTATCTTAATGTGGTCTCTTTCTGGTTGGGTGGTAAGAACCACATCTAAGGCTTGTAAGATATCTCTCCATAAAATATTGGTGACTACTTGAGCCACCAGGGCAGCATATGAGGCCTGTAGCTCAATCCGGGCCTTCCCACTTGTAGGTCTCTTTGGTGATGAATGTGTGAGAGATACCCCCTATGCCTAGGAGCTGGGGCCCAGGGATCAGTTGCCAGTCTTGTGGGACCTCTTGCTGTCTTAAAATTGTCCTATCTGTCCCAGTATCAATAAGACACTTGAATGGTTTATCATCTATTTTAATGGTTAACTTTGGGTGGGAGCCTTCTGAGACGCTGGACACCCATAAGACTTCTATGGGAGTAGCTGCCCTTTTTACTGTCGGGGCTGAGGGTTGCCTGGCTTGAAGTTTAAAGATTCTAGTGGATTACCATTCTTATCCTACAGAGTGGTACAGTGCTTCCTACAGTGGAAACCTTTTCTGCAGAGGGGACAGATTGCCTTAAGGGGAATTAGAATCTGTTATGGGAGGAAAGTTTTGTGGGCATTGTTTCCTCCAATGTCCTGCCTCTCCACATTTGAAGCAGATGCCTTCTGTTTTTACTGCTGCCAGAAATGCCCGAGCCACGGATGCAACCTGGTGTGATGGAGTTTCTATTTCTTGGGTTGCCACAATACATCTATCATGATGCGCTTCCCAGAGACCATGGCAAGCTAGTCTAGACTCAGAAGTCATGCCTTCCCAAACAATGGTTTTAAGAAGAAGGTCCCTGGCTGTGGGGTTGCAGATTTTTCATTCTAAGCCCATTTTAGTTCTTCAAATAAAATCAGATAGGGATTTTCCATGCTTCTGATGGAGAGAGAAGGGAGCAAGCAGAGTCTTGTGACCCTGAGGGTGGAGTGAGCCTATCCCAAGCTTGTGTAGCACAGAGGCAGACCTGCTCATAGTACCCTGCTGGCTGAGTTGCCTGCTGGGCTCCAGTAGAGAAATCTTCCTAGCCAAAGAGTTCATTAAAACCCCATAGGGTGTTGTCGCCTCTGTTGCAGTTTTGCCTGACTTGTCGACAGCATTCATCATGAAAGAAGGCTTCCCACTCTAGAAACATTGGGCCAGGAAGAGCAGAATGGCAAACATCTCTCCAATCTTGGGGGTTGTTTAAGTTGGCAATTTGGCTTCGTAGGAGAGATTTTGTCCACGATGAGTCAATGTCATCTTCCTTCACTGCTTGCCTGAGTTCTTTTAGATCTGAGGCTTGGAGTGGGTACCAGTTAAGTGGTTTAGCCTGAGTGAGGTTGATATTAACTGGGAATACTCGAGAAGTTTGGGTTTCAAGTTCTATGGAATTTGCCAGGTTTTATCTACAAAGTTTGAAGTTCTCTCTTTCAGCTTGGAGAAGTGGGAGGGGATTTATCTCTCTTTGGTTGGATGGGAGTTGGTGGAGTAAGGGGAGAGGCAGATTAGAGCTCCTTTGGTATTTTAATGGAGCCTTGACTTTGGGTGGGGGAGGGAGGGCCAGCAGGAGCAGATGGTTTGTTTGGCATTTCTTCCAATGCATAAGGGGGAAGGGGTGGGTAGATGGATCTTATTTCTCTTATTAGTTGGATAAGGGCTGTGAGGTCTGAAATAGAGTGATTTTGGGGACCTTAATCTTTGGGTTCCTTTGACTGAAGGGGGTGAGGAGCTGTGTTGTTCTCAGTCTGCCCTATTTTAGATGGCCGTATACATTGCCAAATTGCAGCTAAGATTGGCAAAAAAATCATGAGGGGGTTTCTTTCCTTCTTGGGTATCTCTGTTTTTGATGAAGGAAGCTACTCTGCTCCATGAGTCTGGACTGTAGACATTGTTGTCAGCTATACATGACGCTATCTGAAGACCTTCCTCCCAAAACAAAGAGGCTTGTTTTGGGCTATTTTTATTGAGTGGGATTTTAGTAGGGCACATATTTGCCTGGCTTGGGGTGATTTTTTTATGTGATGTTGAGTCCACCAACTGAGGGGCTGATAGCTCAAGAGTGGGTGAGAGCATGGGTTCTTTTGGGCAGAGTTGTGATTCCTGCTTGTGTACTGCCCCAGGCCGCTGGACACAGCTCCGGGAAGCAGAAGTTTAAAAATGTGATGTGGCACTAGGCGGGCACTGGGCTGTGAGAAGCTGCTCACAGATGCCACAGCAGAACAGAGAGGTGACGAGGGGGAGAGAGAAGGCCCTGACAATGCCTCAAAGGGTCGGAGACTCTTTGTTACTGCACTCTCTTGTCTGGGTCAGCTAGCTTGGTTCCTCAGCAGGACATTAGGTAGCAGAGGTGTCTCAGCTCTTTTAGTTGAAGGCATTCTCCACGGTTCCCCACAGTGGGGGCCCGCAAAGACATGAGGAAGTCTATGGTTTTACAAGATTTGTCATAGTGAAAAGTAGATGAATCTGACTGCACCCTCCCTCCCCCTGTTTGTCAGGGTGGGCCTGCCTTGAATAGGGAGGGAGGAGGGACTAGGAAGGAATACTTAATTGGCTAAGTCCTCTGGCCTTCAGGTATCTCATTAATATGGAAATCTCTTGAGGCTGAGGCCTGCAGTCATGCTATCTACCTATGGAGGGGCTGGTTGGGGCTTTGCCCTACATGACTGAAAGGCGTGGATCTTGGCCTTGTTTCAGGAGCCTAGAGTCTGGGGGTGTGGCAAAATATATGCCATCTCTTGCAAGTATGGATACCAGTTGATTCTCCGGCTATCTCTAGCTAGTGCTCTACTAGAAACCAAGCCATCCTTTCATGGTCCCACAATTGAAAGAAGTGAAGATAAGATAAGCTTTACATTTTATTCATAAATACTATTTAGTGAAGAGATAGGAGTGATTTCAACGTAAGTTGTTAATAAGAACCTAGTTTTATGTTAACTAGAAATCATAAAAGGTATTTTATTAGTAAATAACTACATCAGGCTGGTGTCGGGAATCAATAGGTAATGAAGCTTACCTCATCTTCCTAGCAATGACTTCAAGAGGAAGAATTCACATAAAGGCAGAAGGAGAGAGCTGTCTACATACACCTACTAACAAACACACTGAACACTTGCACACATATACACACTTATATTCTAATACACTTACACATATATGCTCACACACACATACACATTCACATAGTCATATACACATACACGCACACTCACACACTTGCTCATATATTTTTCACAAATAAAGACTCAAACACACATGCTATACACACACATGCACACATATCAAATAAGATAAACTTAAAAACAAAAGAATATGAAAAGAAATCAGCTGCATAATTGAGTATGATTCAGTGTAGATATAAAACCTGATTTTGAGTGTCATTTGTCCATTAGATTAAAAATAAATCTAGTGCCAAATGAGAATAGAAGTTTAGACTGTTTTAAAATTCGAGACTTGATCTCATATCAGTTATCAAAGATAAGCATTTATAAATTACCAACATGGAGTGTAAATCTCCATTTACTCCATATACAAATTTTTACAAATCCTTTTGTCCTAGCATCAATGGCAGCCAGTAGAAAAGAGCATTTTCGACAGCCAGCATTAATTTTAAAATGTCCATCTTGAATAAAAGGAAATCGAGCTCCTGGGCCAATTCTGAGACTGGAGCAGAGAAAATCCAAGAGAAGCCTAGAATATACCAACATGCTATACTGCAAGAAGTTAAGTAGAAGCCTCAACCAAAAATCAACAATACTGAAGCTACATGAAATTAAAATAAATGGCTGAGTGTTGCGTAGTGACTGAAATTAGTAACTAACTTCCAAATAGTGGACCTTAAGAGAAAGTACCCTATGTGAGAAACCTGACAGGTACTTTGGCCAGTCAGCCCATAAGATTAAATGCACTTGGAAACAGACACATTCATAGTTGTTGTTGCTGTTGTTGTTTTTTTTTTTTTCTCTTAACTTGACACAAACTAAAATCCTCTGGGAGGAGTGAACCTAACCTGCAGAAATGTCACAATCAGATTGGCCTGTGGACATGCCACGGTGGGGCATTTTCTTGATTGTTAATGGATGTCAGAAAGCTTAGCTGTTTGTCAGCAGTGTCATTCCTAGCTAAATATGAGTCTGGAAGCAAGCCAGTAAACAATGTTTCCTCATGGTTTCTGTTTCAATGCCTGGTCTCAAGTCCTGCCTCCAGATCCTGCCCTGGCTTCCATTGGTGAGAGATTATGCTTGAGACCTATAAGTCTTCCGTTCCCCAGAATTTTTTGGTCACAGTGTTTTTCACAACAGTGGAATGTCCCCTGAATCAATCAGGACAGCAGGCTACCTCTGATTTTTATTCTTATTTATTGTTACTTTATGGCATTTAAATGGGTATGATCAGACACAATTGAGTTGAAAATTACACAAGGTATCTGACTAGAGTTCTTCAAAGTTGTTAAACTTAAAAAATTAGAGAAGACAGAAATCCTAACTATGTATAAGCCCAAGTACACATGATAAAATTATGGGCTTTCTTTTTGAGATTTAGTATTAGAAAAGGAAGAAACTATCAGTGGAAAAGCCCTATTGTGCATCTATTTTGTAAAGTTTTATTGCTCAGTTGCCTATTTCTTAGTTTGGGTAAATATATAAGGTGAAGTTAGAGATGCTTGGTGAACACTGTTTTTAAATTATCGATTTCCATGCCTGAAAATAACAAATGGTTTAGGTTCACAGCAGACTTGTAAGTTCTGACTTCCTCTGGCATGTGTTATTTTTATAATTTCATTTACAGAAGCACAACAAATTTCTAGAAGGGTTTTGAGAAATGCATGCAGCAAAGCTTTTAAGTAATATTAATTTATTTTGGTGAGAATAAGCTTCTTAATTAAGACATATCTTTAGGTAGCAACTTGCTTTGATAAGGTTCAAGGTACTTTACTTAAGTTAAAAACATGTATGTTGCCAAATAAAATAATAATTATGTTAATGACTAAGCTTCATACAGATATAGCTATACGCTCTCCATCTATTAAGACTGATAGATATCATTATAAAGCAGTTTCAAACCAAAAAGTTCAGTGGCATAGTATAAAAATGTCTTTAGGTCTTACTTCTATTCTTTCATTCAGGAAAAAAGAGTTTTGATTATCTAGCACGTTCCCAGTAGCACATTCTGTTCTCATGGTCACGAACAGATTGTACACAGTCTGTTCTGCTCTGATTAAGCACAAAATACTCTCTAGATTAGAAAAGGTATTCATAAGTAACACAGGGTTGTGTGGCTATAACTGTTTCTCACATAGAAAAAATCTGTTTAGATATTTTTTTTTCTTTAGAACAGATTTCAGAATCTTGCTTTTTGCCCAATGATACTTCAGAATAAACACAGTGTCTATGTGAGATATGTACAAATTATCACTTAGAATTAATTTTATGTAGGATTCATTTCCCAAGGCATGGCTTCCTCGACATCCCAAATAGCTCACCATACATAATTTAGAGTTAGATAGAACATAAACTCTGAATAAATTGAAGATAAAGTTAGCTCTCTTGTGTGGAGGACCTAAGAGGTCTCATCTGCTATTGATTGCTTCTAAAATATTAAGGAATCATTTCTCCCCTGAACACATGGACAGAATAGTTAGGCAAAGGGTGGAATCACCTTTCCTCACAGAGACAATTACAGTTTCAGACTTGTGTTTTTTTGCCGAAACTGAGGAACAACCCTGAACCGTTAAACCAAAGGCATGATTTTTCTGTAGCTTCTGATCTTGGGCTTCTCTGTTTCTATTCATTTGTAAAGAAAGCCACAAAACTAGAGTAACGCATATGTGGGGAAATATGCAGGACAAATACTCAGAACAAAGTCATTTCTCTTGCTTCTCTATATTCAGAAAAAGCAATGAATCAATACACTGCACCTTGACCAACTAGTGCTAAAAAGATGCAGGGATCACCTTGATGAGGACAGTGGTACTGAAAGTGAGGATGCTGGTATAGACTTGTAGTTCGTACCCAAGAAGACACCAGAAAGTTTAGGATGTCAAAACTGTTCTGCAATTTATCTCAAAGTTTATATTGAACAAATAAAACAAACTAGTCCATACTGTTAATTGTCAGCCTCCTGATATATCATTTGGATTGAGAAGAAAATTATGTATAAACCACATTCTGTGTGTATTGCTTAGAAAAAGTTGGTTCATATATAATTTCTAATACATAATTAATGAGGATAAATATATGCATATTCATATTCACATGTAATTAAGTGACTAATAGCACTATGGATATTATGTGGTTTTAGGACTTGAAATTATTAGCAATGAAATTAGCGTTCTGCTATATTTAAATATCTTCAAATATTTAAATCAGCACTTAGAAAATATCATCTAAAAATAAAAATGTCAAGTGAAAATTGCTTAAATATAAAACATTTTGTTAGTGTCTTCCTTACATTCCTTTAGCTGAAAAGATCAAAGCTGATATACCATAGTGGGTCACTTTTCATTTTTAGTATTATTTTCCCCTTAACTTAAGCTTTAGCACAAATTTATCATGTAAATGAGGCACTATAGGCCATGGTATTATGACATTATCAATCAAAATGACTTCACATGAATACAATGAAGGAACAAATACATTCAAAATGTCTCAACACTGATGACATCAATAACTTCTCATAGCAAAATTGAGAATATTCACAGTTCTTAAATTAGAAATTTATGTTTATTTGGATAGATATATTTTATACAAATTATATTTTATATAGACTTATGTTTCTATAGTAAGATGTCCTTTAAAATGTGTTCTATTTCTCCAGATAGAATATGGTGCAGAAAATCCATGACCTAGCATTGTCAGAGGCTGTATCTGGCAACAGAAATCTGTGTATTATGATTTGGACATGATGCCAGCCTTCTTCTAACTCTTCTAGAAATGTATTTATATATTTTTAGGTATTGGATTATGTATGCATGTGTTTACATGTTTCTTTGTCTGTCTATGTTCAGGAGTATGTTCCTGAACATGCCATCTCACATAAATGGCAGTCTGAGGGCAGCATCAGATATTAGACCCACCTTCTTCCTTATTTGAGGCAGGGTCTTTTCCCTGTTGCTGACCACTTAATGCACCAGGCTAGCTGGGCTACAAGGTTCCAGGAGTTTCTGGGCTCTGGCTCCCATTTTGCCACAGAAACACTAGATTATAGATCCTTCACAGAAGTACTGGGATTACGCATTTTCCAAAGAATCACTGGAATAATACATTGGGATTGTGGATTTCTCACAGAAGCACTGGAGTTTTGGTTTCCTTACATCTATCTTTATCTGGGTTCTGGAGACTGAGTTTAAGTTGTCATGGTTGTGTGTAAGTACTTATAACCGTTTAGTCTTCTCCATATTCTACATTTTTCATAAGATCTCTTTGAAGACTATCAGTTTCATCAAATGTGTAAAGGAATGTTTTAATCACAAGTACTCTGAGGTATCTATTTAAAAAAGAAAGGAAATGTAAACTTCAGTCCAATGCTATGTTCAAGGTTTTAAACTTAGATCTTATTTGTGATGCTATTTGAGTTTTTTCATACATTCTATTGATAAACTATTGAGGAATTGGAAAAAAAGGCAAAATTTGAATAACTCAAGTCAGCAAAGATTTATTCAGGGAAAATGAGTAAAATAAATCACTGGGTATTTACCATATTAAATTTTGTAGATATAGCACATACATTTCATATAAAACATACATGTTATAAAAATAAAAATCACCTGTTCACTCAGAAAATACAAAGTAAAATGCAAATTTTCTAGAATATATTATCCTCATAACCAACAAATAGCTTGATAATGTACTTATTCTGTTTTATAAATTTTACATTGTTAAGATAGGGAGTTAAGAGACAAAAGTCTTTATTTTCTAATATTTCCTATGAAGGATTGGCCCATTGAATGATTGGGTAATCATAGGGCTAGTACAGAGAAATAGCAATGTAACCCATCAAGAGGGTTTATAATGCCCAAATATAAGGAAGTGCAACTGTTCTTTCTGTTATTCCTTCTCTTTCAGCTTTTTCTTCTCCTTCTGCTTCTTTGTCATAAAAAAAAAAGAACCCTGATGATTAAAGGGAGACATGAGCCAACTCAAAATCTCCACAACAAAATCCTAAGCAGTGTACCTTACAGCTCATGCTGTTAATGAAGTAAAGCAAGAAGAACACTCTTCCATTGCTGGTGAAAGTGCTAACTTGTACAGACACTTTGATATGCTAACTTTGTA
>NW_021604636.1:631621-634198 GCF_004785775.1 Grammomys surdaster | reverse complement strand
GAAGAAGAAGAAGAAGAAGAAGAAGAAGAAGAAGAAGAATAGAAGAATAGATTTGGCAAAAGACCCAGATAACATTTATGGGCATATAACCAAAACACATTCCATGCTATCACAGGAGCAGTTGCTCAGCAATGTTCATAGCAGCTTCATTTATAATAGCCAGAAGTTGAAAACAATCTAGATGGCCTTCAACCAAAGAATGGATTAAGAAAATTAGTCACATTTACACAATGGAGTATTATTCAGCTGTTAAAAACAATGTCACCAATATTTTCAGGCAAATGAATGGAATTATGAAGTATTCTGAGTGATGTAACCCAGACTCAGAAATACAAACATGATATATACTTTTATAAGTTGATGTTAGCTGTAGAGTAAGGGATAATCATGCTACAAACCATAGATCTAGAGAGGCTTAGTAACAAGGAAGTCTTGAGGAAGGACACATGGTTCTCCCTGGGAAGAGGAAATAGAATAGATTTCACAGGTGAACTTTGGGTGGGTAAGGATGGAAACAGGGGAGACCAAGGTGGGGAGGTAATGGAGGGAGAAAATACTTGGAGAGACAAGTAAAATTGGGGTGAGGGGGAGACTTGGGGGTGAGGTAGAGTTCCAGTGCAATGGAAACTTCCTGGAATCTGCTAGGGTGCCCCTAGAGAGGACTAGTAATAATATTCTATAATCATGTAAGTTCTTGTAGTTCAGACTGGTAAACCAACCTAGCTACAAAACCGTCACTTACATTTTGTTCTGCTTGCAGGAATGTACTGAAATAAAGGTGGCACAGAATTTGTGGCAGTGGCCAATCAAGGTCTGATCTAACTTGAGACTCAAAGTTCTTTTTTTTTTAATATTTTTATTAGATATTTTCTTTATTTACATTTCGAATGTTATCCCACTTCTTGTTTTTCCCTCCGAAAAACCCCTATCCCATCCCCCCTCACCCTGCTTCTATGAGGGTGTTCCCCCACCCATCTACCCACACCCGCTTCCCTGTCCTGGCATTTCTCCCACTCTGGCGCATCAAGCCTTTACAGGACCAAGCTTCTCCCCCCCCCCATTGATGTACCACAAGGCCATCCTCTGCTACATATTCAGCTGGAGCTGTGGGTCGCTCCATGTGCACTCTTTGGTTGGTGATTTAGTCCCTGGTAGCTATGGGGTGTCTGGTTGGTTGATATTTTTGTTCCTCCTATAGGGCTACAAACCCCTTTAGAGTCTTCAGTTCTTTCTCTAACTCTTCCATTGGGGACCCCATGCTCAGACCAATGGTTGGCTGCGAGTATCTACCTCTGTATTTGTCAGGTTCTGGGAGAGCCTCTCAGGGGACAGCTATATCAGGCTCCTGTAAGCGAGCACTTCTTGGCATCCCCAATAGTGTCTAGATTTGGTAACTGTATGGGGCAGTCTCTGGATAGCTTTTCCTTCAGTCTCTACTCCACACTTTGTCTCTGCATCACCTTCCATGGGTATTTTGTTCTTCCTTCTAAGAAGTATCGAAGTATCCACACTTTGGTCTTCTTTCTTCTTAAGCTTCATGTGGTCTGTGAATTGTACCTTGGATATTCCAAGGTTTTGGGCTAATATTCACTTATTAGTGAGTGCATGCCATATGTGTTCTTTTGTGATTGGGTTATCTCCCTCAGGATGATATTTTCTAGTTCCATCTATTTGCCTAAGAATTTCATGAATTCATTGTTTTTAAGAGCTGAGTAGTACTCCATTGTGTAAATGTACCACATTTTCTGTATCTGTTTTCTGTTGAAGGAAGCTCGTGCCTGACACTGCCCGAGGGCAAAGAACCAGAGGATAGATAGCCCAGAGATCTATAATAGAACCATAGATAGAACCAAACACAACTGGAAAAAAAGGTGATTCCAGTGAGATGATTCCTAATGATACTCTGCTATACTTGTAGATCAAAGCCTAACATAATTATAGTCCTCAGAGAGAAGCCTTATCCAGTAGCTGATAGGAGTAGATCAGAGACTCAAAGACAAACATTAGGCAGAAGGTGGAATCCTGAGAAAAAACTGAAAAGAAGTGGGGGGGACTATTGTAGGGGACAAAGTGGTCAAGGATACCATAAGAACACAGCCCAAAAAAAATGAACTTACCAGGGTTTATAGGGGCTCATATGGATTGAACCAAGAATCAGGAAGCCTATACGGATATGAATTAGATCCTCTGCATATATGTTGTAGTTGTGTAGCTTGATGTTCTTGTGGGACTCTTAACAGTGGGAGTAGAAGGTATTTCTAATTCTTTTACCTGTTTGGGGAGACCCTCTTGCTCCTTTTTGTTTGTTTCATCCAACCTTGATATGATGGAATGTGTCTAGTCTTGTTGTAACTTAATTTGCCATGTTTGATTGATATCCAAGGAAGGTCTGCTCTTTTCTGAAGGGAAACAGAGGCGGAGGGGATCTAGGGAGAGGTGAGTACAAGAAGAGGAGGGAGGTAAAACTGTGTCCAGGATATAGTATATGAGAAAAGAGAAAAGGAAAGGAAAGGAAAGGAAAGGAAAGGAAAGGAAAGGAAAGGAAAGGAAAGGAAAGGAAAGGAAAGGAAAGGAAAG
>NW_021604636.1:520543-631611 GCF_004785775.1 Grammomys surdaster | reverse complement strand
AGGAAAGGAAAGGAAAGGAAAGGAAAGGAAAGGAAAGGAAAGGAAAGAAAGAAAAATCCCATGTGGTCATCCCTAAGCATATGTATTCAAGAACAGCACTAAATGTGCTCAATAGGTTAGGTGTTTGTGTGTGTGTGTGTGTGTGTGTGTGTGTGTGTGTACAAAATAATTACAGAAGGAGAAATCATGAACTTGAGTAGAGGTATGGAAGGAGTTGGAGTTAGAGGAAGTGGTGGAGTAATTTAAATACATTAGTTGCAGCAATGGTAATCCCCTAAACATTAAAAAGTAGTAGGTCAACTCAAGAAACAAAATAAAGTTGAATATAAACTAGTATAAAATAAATTCCTTGCATACTGGTGCAAGTAGCTTTAAACTAATTTTTATGTTCATGCTGTGCTAAACAATGAAGAACATAAATGTGCTTCCTCTGTATTAGCTATTTACATCGTGGCATCTTCCAAAAAGGACAGTAAAGAAAGCAGAAAAGAATGACTTTACAAAGGACTGTTCTGACAACCTCTGATTACATATTAAATCAAGGCCAACAGCTATAAATCATATTCATGGCACACTGTCTTATTAAGATGTAATGAAAACATATTACAACTGTAATCTTCTTCCCCCAATGCATTCCTCCAATCTCATCATGAGAAAAACATTTTCAAAAATAAATGAAGGAGATTCTATAAAATATGTAACCAATACAACTTGAAGCTGTCACATTGTTAAAACCAAGGGAAGTGTAAGCTGTCATGCCCTAAAGAAATCCACAGAGAAGTGATGTCTAAATGCATGTGATATCACAAATGGAATACTGTAACAAAAGGGGCGTTATATAAAGATAAAAAGTGACAAAATGAATAAAACAAAATGCATTTTTATTTCTTTATTAATGGTATTAAATGCATCATAATTGTATGCATTTCATAATTGTAAATAATTAAACAGAACAGAAAAAATAAAGGTATATGGATACACAGAAGCTATAGTTCTCTCAGTTTTTATTTTGCAAAACTTGAGGTTTCTGCAGTTGAATACAATTAGGTAGCTAAATATAAACCAATTAAATTTTTTTTAAAAACCTGGAAATGAAACGTAATACCACACAAAATGTGTAAGATGGGAGTCTATTCCAGAATAACAAGTGCTATATTTTGTATTTAGTTCCTAATAAATTCATACAGAATTTGAGTATAAATCATGATAGGATAGCTACACTGATAGAAGTACAGAAGGCAGGTTTGGATCCTGGCACAGAATTACATGTCCTCAGTTGACCTAGTTCTCAATTTCCTGAGATAAGAGGATGGCTTGTGCATCAAGAAGCATCTCCAAAATTCTGATTTTTATACCCCAGATTTGTTAGTATACATCTAAAGAAGTACCATCTCACATGAGTTTAATAGTGAGTTTTGGATACATTTGGTACAAGCTTTTTAAAATCCTTAAATTCCCCTGTTACATTTTTTAAAAGGATAAGATGTTTCTATGTTAAATACTAATAGCATGACACATGGTCACAAAATACAAAGCTTCACGTGATCCCTTCATAGGAAATGCTTGTTTTAATATGTAAATAAAATACATTCTATTGATATGTCAGAATTAATCATGTGTAAGTATACAATTCCATACAGTCACCTCAATTTGTGCATTCAAAAGATAATACTGTTTGGCTAAACTTCACAATTTTGGGGTAAAGACACAATATGCCAACCAGCAGTAGACAGCACATTATATTATACTTATAAAAAATGTGCATCAAGTTATCTATGACTTCTCCAGTCAGTAACTATAACTATATTTTCCTCATAACATTTAGTGAAATATAAACAATAATTGACACATTATTTTCTACAATAATTTCTTTCACAAGATTAAATCCATTTATAAAAGAAAATTAGTTTCACTAAATTGCTATCAGTTTCATTATTGATATTCAGATGCAGCCTAAGGCCATTTGTTGATTTAAAGGGAGGATAGTAGCATATGATGTTGTACCATTTAGCAACAAGATAGACTTTATGCATGATAATGATAAGGTATTCTCTGGAAATGATCTTCTGATCATCTTGTGGCACTTTAGGGAGTAAGTAACAAGTTCAGATGGTGGCTGTATCTATAGATGTTTTGTTCTGTATAAGAACATCGTTTGGGGACCTCTGTGGTTGAATTAGGGAAAAGATGGAAGAAGCTGGGGAGGAGGGTGACCCTATAGGAAGACCAGCAGTCTCAAATAATCTGGATCCCCCAGGATCTTTCAGATACTGGGCACCAACGAGGCAGCTGATATGAGGCCCCCAACACATATACACCAGAGGGCTGCCAGGTCTGGATTCAGTCAGAGACGACGCACTTAACCCTCGAGAGACTTGGGGCCCCAGGAAGTGAGGATGTCTTGTGGGATGGGGTGTGTGGTAGGGACATGCTTTTAGAGATGGAGGGAGGTGGTGTGGGATATGGAACAATCAGAGGGTGAACTGGGAGAGGGATAAAGTCTGGACTGTAAAAAAGAAGATGAAAATAAAAAAAATTAAAGAGATCTTTGTTTTAGTTCAATATTTATACAACGATGTGAAGTTCCAGGTGACTCTGCTTCTATCCTTCCCGTGTCACCTGCCATTTATTTTCTGAGTATAGAGGTATCTTTCCCTCTACCAAGTGCTCTAACCAGTATCATATTCATGAATGTGCCCTATGCCTCCAGATCAATGTAACAAATGAGACTGATCTAATGATGAGATTTGAGCTTCCATAATTCAACTATTTCTTCAAAGGACTGCCTCAGGATACTGCAGTATTGGAGACAAAACCGTTAGTACATGAGCTTCTGAGAACTTTTGAGAAAGAGAGCAAAACTGTGAGCATAAAGCTTATAGGCTGCTTTATCTGTCTTTATGTTTAGTCATGCCATGTGCAAATAGAGATCAAACATGGATAATGATTTTTGTTCTGTTTGCTGATACTGAGACTCCTGTAGCCCACATTGTCCTACAGTCATTATGGATCCATGTAGCTAAAGATGACCTTGAATCATGAACCCCTGAACCTTTTGCCTCCATTTAGTCACTGTGAGGATTAGAGATGTGAGTCACCATACCAGCTCGAAATCACACACACACAGACACACAGACACACACAGACACACACAGACACAGACACACACAGACACACAGACACACACACACACACACACACATATATATATATATATGGATATATGATATCTTATATATACTCACATATATGATATATATGAAGTTTATTTACTGAGCATATATATATATATATATGTAATTTTTTACATAGTAAAGGAAAGGGACTTTTGTTAAAGGGACTTTTGGCATAGGTGGCATAATTATAACTGGGTGTTAATCCTCTTTCAATGAACCTGATATATGAATGAGTGAGTCCCCTTGACATTCTGTACCAAAAGGCAAGCATCATAAATTAAAATTAAACAGAACATTTGCTTCCTAGAAATGAATTGAGGAAGAAGAACATACTCTAAGTTTTAAGGCAGATGAATGATTTTTTCTGGTTTTATGGTTGACTAATTCCAGTCTGGATAATCTGTCCTACCATTTCTTGTCTATTTCAAAGACAGAAGCTCTTACCAGAGGAGGGATACCAGTTTTGCTACTATTAATATAAATTCTACTTTTCAACCCAATCTATTTGCTAGACTTAATTTTTATTGACTATGAAAACCCAGTGAAATACATCTTTTAAAATGTTTGTTCCTTCTACAAACATTAGCCTTTTGCATAAAGGGGCCTAGCATATCATTAGGATGTACTCATTGCATAAGCAAAAATGACAGTTTTAAAAATGAAATAATAATTAAATCTCTAGACTATATAACGTCATACATTTTGGAGTTGATAAGCCTAAGTATGATACCAATTTTCTTTTAAAATACAAACTTCTATATATGTAAGAAATTAAAATTGCTCGGGAAGACAGGGCATAGCAATGTGGACATCCCTTTAATCATGGTACTCGGGAGGCAAAATCAGTAAGTTCGCTGTCAGTTCCAAGCCCTAGTTTACACAGTGAACTGCAGATCATCAAAGCCTGTATAATGAGACCCTGTTACAAAAAAATAAGACATCAAAAACTCCAGGATAATAAACATGTTCATGACTAACATAAGACATTATACTCAAAATATATCTTAGCAATGAGACTCAAAAGTTGATAAGAATCCCTGGATATGGGTCTTAGGTAATACCAGTGAGAAAGACACTTCTGAGATATTTGCTAAACTAAAACTACAATCTTCTATATGAGACAGTCATGGTTAAAATATGACTGAGTCCAAGTATAAGACAGTTCTATGTTCCTTATTGTATGTTGCAAGATAAAGAACAGGGTGGGTAATGGAGAAGTTAAATATGTAAGACATATTTAAATCCAGTGCTCACTTTTTAAAGATGAGGCTTAAGTAAACTTGCCAAACAGAACTATAACTACTTCTCTAATAAAATCAATTTATGAGCTTTTTAGAAGCTATTAAAGCATATTTGTAGTCTTGTTGGAGGAAATGTATCACTGAGGGGCAGACACGGAAGTTTCAGATGATCCATCTTATTTCCAGTGTCTCTCTCACTGCCCCTGATGTGAAGATTCAGTTACTGCTTACTGCTATGCCAGTCTCTACTGCTTCCATGCTCTCCATCAGGATGATGAATGCCTAGACTTACACTCTCCTTCTGAAACCGTATGCATCAATTAAATTCTTTCATCTATTAAAGGTCTTGGCCGTGATGTCTTATCATAGCAACAAAGTAACTAAGTAACTTAGTAAAGTAACTAAGCCAACAACCAAGCTTACCATCAGAGTGAAGGGATTTGCTTTTTAAAAGTTGTTTTACAGTTTGTTAATAGTTGTATTAATAGTTGTTTTAAAATTTTAGTAAAGAAACATTAAAATATACTATTTATTCACTGTCATATAACCAAAATGTCAAAGTAGATAAAAAATGACTTATTTTATAGACTCACATAAAATATCCAAGAAATATTTTTTTAACAAAAACTTACATAAATAAAGTGTGATTTTAGTTTTGAAAAAAGAATATATATGCTGAAATGTCTGGTGGAACTTCAATATAATAATTACCATTTCTAGAGAATATAATGAAGTGCTGTGTAAAGAAGTGTTATACCGTATACTGTAAAATTATCTAATATTTTCTGACATTTGTTTGATTCTTTCTTGTTGTTTATTTAATTTAAAGTACTTTAAAAATGAAGCTATGGCTTTATCTTTCTCGTAGTGCTATCTTACATGTGAATATTGTAAACTTTAATTAGATATTAGAGCAGTTCATATTTTCTAATAAAATACAAATAAATACCACCTTACTGTGTAAAAGAGGAAACACAAGTATTGAATCTTGAACAGATTATTGGATCTTCTTTAAAATATTCAGATGCATCATGTTTCTAAAATTAAAAAAATATAATTTTACTTCAACCGTTGGGGTAATCTTTACCTTTAAGAAGTAAGAAATAGCTAAACATTACAGGGGAATTTTGAAATGCCATAAAAACAGATACAATGGAGCAGAGAAGGTGGCCCAACGGGTAAAGTGCTTGCTGTGTAAGAATAAGGGCCTCAGTTTGAGTGGCCAAAATGTTGTGGAGGTTTGGCCTAGGGGCCCATTGCTCAGGTACCTGGGTTCTACTCAGAGGTAAAAAAGAATTGAACACCTGAGAACAGAATGGAGATTAGTAAAAATTGAATCAGGTGTTTATTGAAGCAAAATCAAAGAGCAGACATTGCCTGGTCTGGAAGGATAGTCTTCAGAGTTGGTAACTCAGCTGATGGACTCTGGACTAATCTTTTCTAGTGTCTCTAGGCTCTCCCCTTCGTTGATGTCTCTCATGCCAAATAGTGCCTCTGGGCTCTTCCCTCCTTTCATTACTCTTATTCTTCTGCATACTGGGGTGTTATACCTGCTTATTCTCCCACTACTATGTGGGAAGGTGATCTCTTTCTATCAGTACCATGCTGCTTTTATTACTATGGCTCTCTAATATATCTTGAAATCTGGAATGATAATCAATCCAACTTGCTTTGTTTTGTTTTCCATGGGATTGTTTCGGCTATCTAGGGTCTTTTGTTGTTCCATATGATTTTCAGATGGGTTTTCCCATATATTTCTGTGAAGAATGAGACGGAAATTTTTATTAGGATTATATTGAGTTTGAAATAGCTTTTAGTAGAATGGTCATTTTCAAAATACTAATTCTACAAGTCTATGAGCATGGGAGGCATTTTTTTTTCCAGTTCCTCAATTTTTTTTTCCCTTCGGAGATTTAAAGTTCTCATTGCAGTGGGCTTTCACCTTTTATTCATAGACATCTCATTTTCTTTGAGCCTAATGGGAATGCATTGTTAACACTGGTCATAGTCAAATGTTTTAATAGAATCTGATGTTTTATCAACTATATTAAACAGGGCCTTTGTACCAAACTCTTGCAGTGTGATCTTCAGCAAATAAATTTCTCTTGCTGTCAGTTTGTCATTTGTTAATCTGGAAAGAGTAGTGCTTCTGTTCTGTGACATGAGATGGATAATCAAAGAGTGTCAGAAACAGTGACTCAACCATCTGTAGAACAAAGCAGGGGAGCCTGAATATAAGCAGTCTCCTTATAAACATTAAGGACTGAGGAAAAATGGGAATCTGTATTTGGAGATAAAGAGAAGTTAAGGAGCAGTATATACCTCACTTTCAAGCTAATTGTCTCTTTAAAAATATATACACGCTTCTAGGAGTAATCAGTTGTTAAAATGATTATTTGAAAACTCTGTCAGGGATTTTAAAATGAAATTTCAAAACAAGGGGAAATAAAGCTTTCACCACCACAGGAAGTATTACCTCTTTTCATTACCAGGAAGCAGTTAGCTCTTCTAACTGCACCTCAAATCAAAACAAAGTTGACTTTTCAAAAATTCAGTTTTCTTTCAGTTTTTCATACTGAAACAACATTTTGTGAGTTTAAATTATGATTATTGTCCATGTTGCAACAATGAAAAATTTAAGTTTAAAAAATAAATATTATAACTTAACACTACACATTGATGTAGTTATAACTACAGGGGAAATTTAATTCCCCTTCGATAAATGAATAAACAATATGCCAAGCTACAATGTGAAAAAAACCATATACTTTCTTGAGAGACATATAGGAAAGCAGATATAAAGAATGCTTGGGGGTTCATGCAGCCAAATAGGAACGGCAGAGACTTGGGAAAAAGGAGCAAGGCTCCTGATACTAGAAAATAATCCAGAAAAATAAAGCCCATATCTGTAATGTTCATGTACAGCCTGAGCAGTGCAGAGTGCTGACGAGGTCAACAAAGAGCAGAAGATATGGGAAGAGCATCAGGTGACTGGCATCAGGTGACAGAGCATCACCCCCGTGCAGAGAAACCTGAACCACAGCAAGAGAGCTAGTATGTTTTGTAGTCCAGGGAGCTTAAAAACAAAAAGAGGAATTGGATACCAGAAACATTTTGTGATGCCGTAATGAGATCTGTTTGCTGGTGGACTCATGCCCCGAGGAATACAATGCAAGTCTTGTCATCTGAAACATGCTGAATTAGAGAAAGCAAAATCTGCCTGGACAGATACTTATAACATTACAATGTTTATAGAATGGTCAATTTCTTCCATGTTCTGCCTTATGACTCATTAGCCTATGAGATCACCCAGTAAGAGATAGGGTACCAATTGCTTGAATAGAATTATGTTTTCCCTTAAGACCTGACAACTCCACACTTTTTTCTTTATCTAAATCCAGTTAGCTATGCATTCCCTCAGGTAACCAGATCATCTAGCTGAGGAGCTTACACTGCATGCATAAAGCATTAGTACCAGGGGCTTCTTTGCTTCAGAGCATTATAGAGAATGGAGGAAAAACAGAAAATCAACACCCTTGACTATTTCCCTTTCTTGGTTTGATCTTAACTCTCTCCCCAGGGCAGGCTCTTTCTTCTTCATTGGTCTCAAGGGATATTTGCCACTCACAACAGTGAAGCATTTCATCTTTCTAGTAATGCAGATGTGTACAGTATCATATTAGGGAAGTGCAACACAGTTTGGAAATTGCTGAATGTTTTCCTTTCCCAGGGGGAAAGGCATGGAACAAAGCAGTTCAGCGTAACTCTGAGCATAGTGTTACTCAGCAGACTGAAACTACCAGCTTTTATTCTAGTGAATGATGGTAATAAACCTTAGGGCTTTTACATGTGCGTAATCTATCATTTCACTGTATTATTATTGTATAATATTTTCTTTTTTTTTTATTTCTTTTTTTGAACATGAAATGCTTTTTTATAGCATGTTTTACAAGGGGAGGGGGTAAGAGGGTCCAGGTGGTGGAAAAGTACAAAATCTTCTTGGCCTGTGCCTTGAAACATGTCATGGTCTATATGGTACACTGCCTTGAATTATGATCTACCTGCAGTTCTTCAGAAGATATGGTACACTGCTTGAGTTATGGTCTCCCTGCTATTCTTAAGAAGACATGGTACTCTGCTTTGAGTCTATCTGCAGTTGCTAAGCAGGATCTTGCAGTTGCCAAGCTTCAGAGGACATTGTGCAGGTGGGGAAAGGTAGGGGGTAAGGGTAAGGGCGAGGGTCCTGGCTTCTGGCATCTCCCCCTTCTCTGTTTAGTTAGAGAAGGCGTCTTATGTTCAATCCCAACTATGTGAGTTTTGAATTTGGATGTCTAATTATGGGGGGTCTTAGACAAGTTCACAACCCCAAAACACTGATGTGAGATGAGTCACATCGATGGTCGAAGGCTTTAGGCTGTCGACGATGGGCAACGTCAAGGGACTCTGATGTGGGTGAAAGGAGGGTGAGAGCCCTGTCTTAGGCCATGTAGGCTGCACCCACTCCCAGCACCACACACTCCTTTTCGGCTGCATTGGGTGGGCCCCTGGGAAGTGGACCTACAATAATCCCGTCATTGGGCTAACTCACAGCCATCCTAGTCTCTTGTAAATGTTCAAGTTACCAACCATTTGTCAGTTTGGGGTGTAATATTGTCATAAAGGAAGGCTCCCCAATGTTAGCGGCCATATCAAGGGTGGCCTTGGTTTAGGAAAAAGCCAATTTTTGTTGTGGTGATCAAGAGGCCAAGCTCTCTAGCGAGAGAAATGAGGGCAAAGCCAGGCATACCAGGAACCCTTCTGGAGGGCGTGGAAGTCTAGGGGTCGACCGTAGGGTATGCCTGTCCAATACCACAGAAGGCACAGCTAACCGGCTACCACAAATATTAATGAAAAAAATAGATACCCTCACAAAGCCAGGCCCAATCATAAATACGATGAATAACAATTTACATCCAGGGAAGAGAAATCTCCCTGAGAATCCCCTTCTTTTTTCTTTCCAGGTAAAATTGAATCACCCGTGATGCCTGCTATTAGAAGTTCTAACCCAGATGGACCAGAAGCCAGGAGCCTCGCCCTTACCCTCACCCCCTACCTTTTCCCACCTGCACAAGGTCCCCTGAAGCTGGGCAACTGCAAGATCCTGCTTGGCAACTGCAGATAGACTCAAAGCAGTGTACCATATCATCTGAAGAATAGCAGGGAGACCATAACTCAAGCAGTGTACCATATCTTCTGAAGAATAGCAGGTTGCAGTCCTCCTCGCCCCCACGAATAACCAGGACCCGCCGGTCGGGCACGAAATCAAGATTGAGCAAGACAGAGATCATCGCCCGTGACCTGTCGTCCACGGAACCAGGTTGATGCTGCCATCAAGAAGGCAGTTGAAGTTCATTACCATCAGCTGTATAATATTCTCTGCTGATGGACTTGCATGCTTTTAACATAATCCTCAGCACTGGTTTGGGTGCATCAGAAGCAGAATAGACATGGATATCTGTAGTCCTAATCTTTGCTCCTGTAGCACCCTCTCCAGGAAAAAGACATCGGGACAAGTATGGCCCTCATGCCTCACTGGACAACGACAGGGGGGCTGGAGCCATTACCTTCGCAAGTTTAGAATCGCCACAGCCCTTCTATACTTAGAGAAGGGAGGAGATGTCAGGGGCAGCCCTGTTTACACACTGAAGGCCTAAAATCAGCCATAGGCCTAAAATCAGCAATAGGCCTGTCATACATGTATACTAACACCAAGTCTTGGGTCTCTGTGGAAAAACATCGAAACAGATGGCTATAAGCTAATGTAAACAGGCAGCTTTTGTGGAAATTTACAAGCCTGAGTAGTCATAGATCTTGTAAATAGGTATCCTTGGCAGACAATACCAACTTAGATAAGGACAAGTGAGTCATAGGCACAGTCATAGTGACTTGTCCCCTGAACCTTCACCCAGCCGATACCAGGTTCTGATGATATCTGTATTCCTCCTGATCACCCACACTCCAGTGTCATTCCCTTCCCCACATCCTGCCTTTCTGTGTTTATAACCCCTGTGTGAATGAATTACGATTTGAGAAAAAATAAATTATATTAAAAAAATATATTTTCTGCTGATGTACTTGCATGCTTTTAACATAATCCTCAGCACTGGTTTGGGTGCATCAGATGCAGAATAGACATGGATATCTGTAGTCCTGATCTTTGCTCCTGTAGCACCTCTTCTCACTGTTCTTCCTGCCAACATTGTAGTGAAGCAAACGGGCTTTCATTTTAGATTGCTAAAATCAGAAAATGTGAGCTAATTGTCATTTAGTGTTGGATCCCATGTCTTTGGAGTGGACATCTACAATGAATAATTGGAAGAAAAGCCATATTACTGGCTGGTTTTGCATGTCAGCTTGACACAGCTGGAGTTACCATAGAGAAAAGAGCCTTCCTTGAGGAAATGCTTTGATGAGATCCAGCTATGAGACACTTTTCTCAATTAGTGATCAAAGGGGGAGGGCCCAGCCTATTGTGGGTGGTGCCGTCCCTGGGATGGTAGTCCTGGGTTTTATAAGACGGCATCCTGAGAAAGCCAGTGGAAGCAAGCCAATAATCAGCACCCCTCCATGGCCTCTGCATCAGCTCCTGCCTCCAAGTTCCTGCTCTGTGTGAGTTCCTGTCCTGACTTCCTTTGGTGATGAACAGCAATGTGTAAGTGTAAGCTAAATTAACCCTTCCCTCCCCAACTTTCTTCTTGATCATTATGTTTTGTGCAGGAATACAAACCCTGACTAAGACATCAAATTATTTCAGTGTGTAAACATAGCCTTCTGGTTCTGGTGTGTCACTGAGAATGGCATATACTGAAACCATACAATTTTCTAGGTTTTGTCAAAATACTCCATGTAGTCCCTTTAGCAAGTTGATTTACAATGATGGTATATTGGCTAACTTTATGTCAGCTTGATACAAGTTATTTGAAAAGTTATTTGTACTGTAACTGAAAATATTTCTCCTTCACATTGGCCTCTGGGCAAGCCTATAAGATAGTTTCTTGAGTGATGATTGATGTGAGTCTTGCCACATCAAGCTGGGATAGACTATGGAGTGTAAAAGGAAACAGACTGAGGAGCCCATAAAGAACAAACCAATAAAGAGCACTCCCTAATGGCCTCTGTATCCTTATCTGCTTCTGATTCCTACCTTGAGTTCCTGTCTTGACTTTCTTTGATGGACTATGATGTGGAACTGTAAGCTTAAAATAGCTCTTTTCTTTCCAAATTACTTTTGGTCCTGGTGTTTTATCTCAGCAAACAAAGCCCTAATTAAAAAAGATGGAATTACATAATATCTTCGAGTATTGTTAACTTAGTCTTGAAGTTGAAAGTTGGGTGTTGTACAGATACTTATGGTTCCCTCAATGTTATCCTCTTCCTCCTCATCAATAGCTAGATAAAATAACAGAATAATCAATATTTAACTAGTATTCTAAACAGAGGAATTGATCCAGAATTTAGGCAGGAACATACAAAGGCAGTGGCCCTGGGGTCCCTTTTACATTTGTTATTTTGCAACTTATACTAAGACAGATCATTTTACTGTAAATAACGTTAGTTAGAGCTGCACAAAATACTCCAACAACTGGCCTCTGTATTTGTTTGTGTGACAACATAGAAGTACTGCCTGTTAATTTCAAAACATCAAATATTTAAGATATGTAAAAATAATTTGAAAATGTACTTTTATTTCCAACCTAAGAAAGTTGTTTTTTGATACTTTCTTTCAGAAATGTCTTAGTAAATACATTGGCATTCTTTTACAAATAGAACCAGTGATGACCTTTTAAATCATATTTAAAGACAGAATTACTCAACTTCCTTTGACTTTTTGATACCTCATAGAATCAAATAGCCTCACTCAAAATAAATGAAAATGACTCTTGGTCTATCATAGTTAGCCCATAATGACCTCTGAAAATGAGCATAGATATCATTACTTACTAAATGCATTCCAACATGTTCTTGGAACAATACTGGAAAAGTGTGGTGACAGAATGTACCAAATTATCAGAGCAAATCTCATTTCGTGTGCACATTTAAGATTACTAACTGTGTGACACTACAAAATATGGTTTCTCTTTAATTTCCCAGATAACATCTGCTTTCACCAAGTCACAGGCAATACAACCCCTCAATAGCCTTGCCATCCAGACTCCCCCTTGTACATATATAAACACTTGGATAAATAGAGGTAAAGAGAACTGAATGGGGCTACACAAATCGCTATGGTCAGTTTGTGACTAGCATGTCCCATCCATGGAGATATTTTTTCCATTTAGATGCATTTGTCTGGGAAGAGACATGGCTTTGAAACCCAAACTTATAAGCAGCCATTCCCACAGAGTCCAATTTCTGACCTAAATTTCATCTTTTCCTTCTCAAAGGGGAACAAAAAATCATGTTACTTCTACAAGTCTGAAACCAAAAGTGTGTAAAATATCACCTTTTCTTCTACCATCTAGGTCTTTGATGGCTGTTTCTGGAGCTTTTCTCCAAATCCCAAGAAGCTGCTCTTCCCTTCTGTTGTTTCCCTGTTGGCATACCAATGGTGGTTTATTTCAACACTACACGTGTCTTTTAGTGGTTTTATTCCAACAATTCCCCTTGAAAGAATTGTCAGAATAACACAGACCATAGCCCACAAACTACACAAAGTTCATTTCCTCACAAATTCAACAGACTTCATTCACTTCAAAATGCTTCATTTTCTAAAATTTGCAAAGCATTAAACTATGTTATTCTAGGAAATGTAATCCTCTTATTCTGTTTCCTCAAGGTCTGCACATAATTCTAGCCTCAAAGGCCTTATGAACTAGCATGTATCATTCAAGCAGACTACATAATTTTCATGGTAATTGTTGGTTCAGGTCTATGCCAAGGTCCGCCACCAAAATGGGTTCTAAGACAATATAAAAGGGTTCAAAATACTCAGAAAGGACATAAAATTCTTAAAGCTTTCCTCTTTAGCTGTGAAACCTGGGTGATGTGATTGGGCCAAGGTCACTTTGAATTTATCTTCCAAGAACAAGCTGGATAGATAATAGTTCAGCCAGGAATGATCTGGGTACTTAGTTTCACAGAATGTTAAAAAATTTACTATGAGAAGCCTGGGGAATAAAGACATTGGTATTCTGTTGCTTTCTCTCACTGAGCTTTCCTTTCTTGTACTCTCCAGATAGTTGTTATTGTTTGCTGACAACTGACACAAAGCCAAAGGGAAATAAAAGAATTTGTGACAGGGATTCTTGGTTATCTTTTTTTTGCCTTTTATATAGCTCTTCTCTCCATATTTAATATCAATGGACATGTAAAAGTAATTTTAGATATGAAAATCATTTGCAAGCCATAAAATCATTTATCTCACATTATGGGTAACTTGATAGCTATTCTTGCTTTTGTCCCTCTTGAGTAAATTTCTAAATTTCATATTTTCATACCCTATAACTGTTTTCAACGTTATAAGTTTGGCATCAGGTTTGTATATTTTATTTTATATTTTTAATTTTTATTAATCATTCCATTCACTTACATCTCAAACGATATCCTACTTCTGGTTAACCCTTCACCAACCCCCTATCCCATGATATCCCACTTCCCAGTTAACCCCTTTCCACATCTACGCTCCCCCTCCCTTTAAAGTGATTAGTATTCAATTCTCTTTCTAGAAATTCTGATTTTCTAATATCTAGAGTTCGTATTTTTTCTTAACTTGAAAGAATGTTCTTTTCTTTGAGGATTCCACATGCAAATACAGTATATTTCAAACATATATACTTCCTCTCCAACTCCTCTGTGATCAGTATCCCAAATACTCCTTCCTCTTCAAATCTTTTTTGTTGTTGTTGTTGGTTTTGTTTTTATAGTTCACCAAGTCCAATTTCTATGGCCCATATACAAGTGGATGTGGGGGCACTCAATGAAGAATATCCAACCTAGTAAGGACCACATACCTAAAATAAACTGACTCTCCCTAGAGTAACTTGACCTCAGTTGGGACTGGGTGTCTATGTATTCCTTCCCCTTTCCATGATACAGTGCTTCCTGGATGGACCTTGTGAAGATCTTATGAAGGAAACCATAGCTATAGTTGCTGTGAGTTCAGAAAACACTTATTTTTCACTTGGTATTCCCTGAACAACTGGCTTTTACAGTTTTTCTGCCTCCTCTTCTGTGATTTTCACTGAACCTCAAGGGAGGGTTATGATGTAGATGATTTGTTTATTGCTGAACACTCCATAAACATTCATGAACCTCTCTATTAATAGAAAGCAAATAGTCAGGAAGGGGATTTAGGTTTTATTTTTCTAATTTTTGATCCTTCAAAATTCAGATAGAGTGCTTCTTTCCAGCTCAGTTCTAAGTAACATGCCTGATTTAAATTATATTTTCCGTGAGATATTTTCCAAAGGTATATATATATATATATCTTTACCTTGCTCCAGAACTACTTTTTTTTGCTCTTTGGTTCCAATACAGCTTCCAACAAACTTCTGTTCTTTCATATACAGAAAATAAGTGTTTTCTGTTTAAAGCTCATAATCATACCTGGAATAAAAAAGAACTAAATCTCAACCAGAAGCTGACGAGATAGCTCAGATAGCTTCTCCAGCATGACTACTTGAGTTCACAACCACAGAATTCACTTAATACTGGGAGGGTATAGAATCCCCCGATAACTCAACAACTCACTCCAAAAACAGGGACAGGGGATTACTGTGGCAGGCTGCATAGTCATACAATATATCCCAACTGTCTACTTTTGTGTTCAGATGAGAGATATTGGCTAAATGAATAATTTGGATAAATATTGAGTAAGATACTTGATATTAACCTTGACTCTTTAAGTATGCACAAGTTCAAGAACACCCCACATGCATGCCACCACATGAAGATGCATACCACAAATCCATATATAAAAGTAATTATCACCAAAAGCATTTATCAACATCAAAATTGAGAACATGCATGCTTTCGGTTAATTTTGATTTGTTTGTTATATAAAGCAATTCAGGAAAATAAAAGGTTTATTAGGATAAGATATACTAGAAATGTAACAATTCTTTAATGAGTTTGATGGGCCTTTCTTTACCCCTTTAATTTCTGGGGGTCAGGGGGAACACAGCTATTTTAACACAGGCCAATGTTTGTGAAAGTAGGAAACAGTGGACCTCAATATACGAGGGTCCTTCAAGGCATAAGGAAGATTAGTGTGTGATGAGGTGTCCTGTCCTGCTAGGGAAGGTGAAAGAGGAGGCACTAAAGAGGACGTCAGAAAGGAGTTTGGCTCCAGATGAGCTGAGACAAAGTAGGCTGATGGGGCAGAGGCCATGGGCAATAGGCTTATGACTGGTCACTCAGCTCAGTTGCTTCATTACAGCATAAAGAACCAGAAATGAGAGGTCAAGATATTTTCTTTTGTCCAATTACTTTTTTTTTTCTTCCACCTCCTCTTCTTGGGGCTTGCTGTGGATTTTTTTGTAAGGTAATTTTCCTAAAACATGATTGGGATGTATTTGAGAATGTGAGAATATTAAACAAGAAGGAAGTGCTACATATTCTGACCCCATATAAACTGTAAAATAGAAGGGAATGAAGATGAACCAGGCCCTGCTTGCCTTTTCATTGTCAAGAGCTATACTCAGGTCCTATCTTTGGCAGACACTCTAAACATTCCTATGTTACCAAATAAATGGTTTCTTATCTCTTCTAGAGAATTTGCAATCTAATGTCATAGTCAAATAACCAAATTTATTCTGGAGAAATTTACTGATTATAATGGTAACAAAAAGATAATGTTTTCATAAACAAATCAAAGAATGTTAGTAGTGGCTAGGGATATAATTCAATGGGTACAGTACTTGTCTTGCACATAGAAAGACCTGAATTCCATCCTTCACACTTCACAAACCAGGCTTGCTGTCATACTACTGTAACCTTAGCACTTGGGATGAGGAGGCAGGAGGATCGTCCTTCATAGCCATTCCTGATACCTATATTATTGACAATTGAGGGTCCCTATAATCTTTGTCAATATTCAGTTAGGTATTAGAACCTCACAGATAATATAGGACTCTGCTTAGTGCTAAATATTGACCCTCGACGGCATCAGCCAATATAATGCCCTTGGTGCCCAGAACCCAAAGAAGGCTCACAACTGCCTGCTGTAACTACAACTCCAAAGAATGAGACACCTTTGTGCTCTGTAGGCACTGGTACCCATACTGACACAATCACATGCAGACATTGGCACACACGTACATAATTAATAATTAAAACCTTAAAAATAAAGTATTGAAGTTGGAGTGTGTGATTAAAGTTCATGTAGAATAACTAGACATAAGTAGGGAGGTATTGTGGTTGAACTGCACTCCCAAGAAACCACTGGGCTAGGGCTCTCCATTTTCTAGTCATCAGCATTCAGAAGATTCTAAAGTTCTGTGCTTGAGATTTTTCATGAAAGATGGAGGGGAATAACACATTTAATTTTGTGTTCATTTTAGCCATTTAAAACTGTTACAAATGGAGTACAGAACATTCATTCTTATCTGTGTAAAAGGGGAATTGAAGACAGAAACCAGCCTGAACAGTGAACGATCACTCTCATGCTCCATTATCTGAGCATGGTAAATTATGCCTGGAGCTTAAAAGCAGAATTGACTACATGGAACTGAGACTCTGAACTGTTTTTCATGTTATTATTTCTATCTTTTGTTTTTACAGATTAATGATGGTCTTTAGGAAAAATTAAAGACAGTTGATGCTAGAAAAGCTGAAAGTACAGAGCTGCCGTGCTTTTCTCAGCTCACTCTGGTCTTCCTACATTCAAGAAGGGGTTAAGTTGTACCTGTGTTCAGTATTCCGAATGAGATGAGATGAAGGCATATAAAAAGCAGAGGAGGTGTAGGCAGATGCCAGCACAAAAAACACAGGCACCCACAGTGTGACCAGGGGGTCAGTCCTGTCTGACATAGGCCTGAGAAGGTTTGTGAGGAGGAAAGCTCTCTGAAGAACAGAAGAGCTCAGACACATAGACATGGGGAAGTGAGAAGGCCACAGTACTGATGCCAAAGATGGTGTCCAGACCTTGCCACCCTGTCTTCCCTCATATACTCTGGATGATTATCTTCATCATAAAGGAAAGAGATTGAGGACAGGAGGTATCAAAATAAGACATTTCTACAAAGCAGGAAAACAGTACCAATTGCTCAACATTTGGGAAGAGAAGACTGCAGAGGTAAACAGTGAACTTTTCACTGGCCAGAAGCACACAACAGTGTTTCTGCAGAGTAGAAGAGGAATCTTAGAAGGCACTCCAAGTTGCTCACACACCATGGTCACATGGATCACTGTCCTTGCTTACAGTAGCCAGAAGAAAGTCATTTATTTATTCCATACTCACTCTCATTCTGAAGTGGCGCCTTCTAAGCATCCAGATTCAAGCTACATTTCTGTCTCAGCCTCCCTAATTTCTGAAATTATTTGTTTTTGTGACCACTAAGCGTGTCTTTCTTACACACATTGTTTTGCAATATACTTCTTCTAGGAACTTAAACTTATAGGCTTAAGTCAATCAGTAATATTTTCAGAAAGCAGTATGATATACTCATGTAATCCAGTTTTAACACATTTGACACAAAGAAAAATTTCCTTGAACTTGTGTGAAATATGATTTCATACAAGAAAACAAAGGGAAAGGTCCGATGCTCTCTGATGTTACACTCCTTTTCTCAGGATCTATAGTGATCTATGAGTGTATATACCTATACATACATACTTTATATATGTGTATGCACACATACACAAACACAAAGACACACATATTAAAGTGCTACAGCAGTCATTCTATGACCAAACTTGAGAAGAAAGGCAGACAGAGCAGCAAGTAAAAATACAGAACAACAATAACAAGAACAATAACCAAACCAAAACAAAACTGTCTTAGCTACTTTTCTATTGCTGTGATAAGATACCATAACCAAGGCCACTTACAGAAGAGTTTGTTTGAGACGTATGGATTCAGAGAATTAGAGGGTATGAACATTATGACAAAACCATAGCTGCAGGCAGGTAAGTACAATGCTTGAGTGTAGCTGAGAGCTTACATCTTAAGACACAACTCTAGGCAGGGAGAACTCACTGAAAAAGGCCTGAGGCTATTGGGACCTCAAATCCCATGCACAGTGACACAACTCCTCCAACAAGTCCATTCCTCCTAATCCTACCCAAATAGTTCTGCTAACTAGGACCAGGTATTGAAATCTGTGAGCCCATGGAGACTATTCTGTTTCAAACTACCTATGATAAATTTATAGGAAATGTTGAGATGAAACCCATGTCATTACTTTCTAATAAAAAAAATAATGTAAAAACTGAGTTTGAGAGAGCAGATTAAAAATTATACTTGGGCTGCCATGGCACTCACTGTTAACCACAGCACTCATGAAGCAGAAGCTGGTTGTTCTCTGTGAGTCTGAGGTTACTCTAGACTAAAGAGTGAATTCTAAGTCATCCACTGACTATTTAGTGACACTTTGTCTCTATAATTAAAATAAAATAAAAATAAATTGAGCTTTTGAAAATAGTACTGGATTTCTATATCACTTGAAAATATTGACTTCAGACTTCTAGCTATATTTAATAATTCAACAACTTTGTTTGTTCTGCCACCATGAAACAATTATTCTGCTATTTTCACTCTAAAAATTAAAATGCATCTCCAGTAGTGATAAAATGGCATCTTCAAATGGCCTCATAGCCTTCTTGAACAATTCATGTTTCAGGGAGTATGCTGAAAGTAGAAAGGGATATTAAATGACAGTTGTTAGAGAAAATGAGATAGGACTTTTAATTGAAGTTATGATGATATACAGTCTCTAAACTTTTATTATAGTATAGAGACTTTCAAAAGGTAGATTGAGAAATATGAACAGTAAACTGGAATAAAACACATACATACATGCATATGTACAGAGAGAGAGTAAGAGAAGAAGAAACTATACACACACAAACAAACACACACACACCAATAAATGTATATAATACAATATATATGTATACAATGCAAAGTATAATTTATTTTTTGGCTATATGTTGTAACTTATTCTTTCACAGTTAAAGTCTAGCAACATGGAGGGTAATAACTGAATGGTCCATAGTTAACTCTTAGAGGGGTGATATAAATGGACTACTATTAGGCTGTCAGAATAATAACACATGAAAGAACTTAGTATGTCTGCTGTGTAATAGCTATTAGCTATTCATTTAATTTTTGTTAAGTTTGGCTAATACTTCCGGGTCCCTGATTCTTAATGAAAACAATGTCATTATCATGATCCTTAAAAAGGACTGCACTTAATTATGTTTCAGGCACCAGTAACTTTGGAATTTTTCATACACTAACTGTATTTGGAAGACAGAAACCAAAACATGAACTCCAGTATGCAATACCAGTTTTCCAATATTGTGACTCAGACATTGAGAGAAGTCCTCTGAAGGGAAGGAAATGGATAATGGGCTCCTTCTCGAGCTTCCACCAGAGTGTGCTTCTGACACTTTTCATTTGATAAAATTCCTGGTTCACATCAAATTTAAACCATTTCAAGTAGTTGAAGAGTCTTTGGCTATGGGTTGCTACAAAAAAGGGGCAGGAAATTTAATTTTCCGATCCCTGTAGTTTCAAGAGGGAAACAGATAAATAAAGTCCTCAGTGCACATGAAGGGACTGACAGTATCCAAAGAACTTGAAAGATGAAGAGCTTTGTACAAGATGGTTAGCATATGCTACAAGTACCTTTTAATTATTTCCCTCTCTATTCCTAGAATTTTATCCAAATTTTCTCGAACTATTTGATATAGCTGGCTGGATACATATAGGGTGTGAACAGATGTGTATTGGGACTTTGTTGATAAATGTGCCCACACTCCTGTCTGTTCTTTTTCTGGAGATCACAACTGCCTCTTGCTGAGACTGAGCCTCTTCAGTCCTTGGCAGTCTCAGCCTCTTCTTTCCTGGTGTCCTAGTTTCGTTTCTCTTGCTGTGATAACACAACCTGACCAAAACCAAATTATTGAGAAAGGGATATCTGTCTTACAATTCTGAGTTAAAATCCATCATTCTGGTGGAAGCCAGCACAGGAATTCAAGTAGTTAGCCCTGCCACAATTGTCAAGAATAAAGAGAGAATAAATGCATCCTTGCTTGCTCCCTTCCTCTCATCTAGTCTTATCCTGTTCAGTATCCCTAACCTAGGGAATGGTACTGCCCTGGTGAAAGGTGTCTTCAAAGTCAACTAACAATCAAAATAATCTCCCACAGAGATACTCACGGGCCAACCTGATCTAGGCAATTAATCATTAATACTGTTGTGAAGTGATTCCAGATTGTGTCAGTTTCGTACAGTTTTACCTATCCACCTCAACTGCCTCCTCATTCCATTCTTCCACTAATGGAAACCCTGCTCATCAGAACCCCACGTGCCTAATACTTCCTTTTGGTTGTCATGAGCTTTTTCCTAGACTTTACCATCCCAGGCATTCTCAGTGTCTAAACCTATGTTGTTTTATAACTCCTTCCTTCCCTTCTAACTCCCCATCCCAAATATAAGTTCAAATCTCCAATCTCCCTCCAATGCCTGATCTACGAAAACTGTAAACTAGAATTTGATGGTGCAAAATACAGGCTTCTGTGCTTTCTATCTAGAATAACCAATTAAAAATTATTTAGCTGATTCGTTTCTATGTACAATGTTACTACTTTCCAGCAGTGCATCCTGATGAGACAAGGCTTTCAAAATGTTAATTGATCTTTTAAAATATGTTCTCTGTGTACTTTTTTCTCTGAAATGTGTTTCCAAGAAGGAATAGCACTTTCCTTCCTTAGTCTCAACAGCCTGAGTGGTGTACATTCATGTCAGAAATTTAACTCCTACCTCCACTCTTAAAAGGAGGCAAAGAATCATCAATTTCAAGATTCAACATGATTAGTGAGGCCTGGCCCCAGGAACTACTTTATTCCTTTCTACCAAGCTTATTTTTTATTACTTTCTTTTACATATTAACAATTTAACATGATTTGAAGAATTTAACACACCATCAAATCTTTGCTATTTAATAATAATATAGCATATCACCTAGGAGCTCCTCTTCAGAGGTAGGCTGTATGTATTAATCAATAGGATACTGTTACTCATCTCCTTAAGATTTCTATTCAGTGTTTTTATCTGCAAAACAAAAGGTTAGAGCATACAGCTATAGTGCTATATTTGCTGTGAGATATTTTGATGATAGTTCTAGGCACATACCACAGGAATATAAGTAATAAATAATTATGTTACCAAAATGTTATAGCACTAAACTAACAATAGTTAAGAAGATACATTTTTTTTTCTTTCAAAGAAATAGTTGCTGAAGCCATTCATCTAGTCTTCTAAATGCTAGGCAGTAAATAAACATCCCTCTCATTTATTAAGGAATTGAAATGAAATATTAGTGAAATCTACAGAGAGAATTAATTGCATTGTGCCATACTATTTTATTCATATTTTCCCTTTTGAGCCTATGGTTTAGAAGTATCCAAAATATTAGAACCATGATATAGGCTGGGAATTCCATTTCTCTAAACAAGATTGCTATCTAATCATTACATTATGTCTTAACAACACTATTGAACAGTGAGTACATTCTATGCAACATTCTAAAAGCTGTATATTAAAATAAGAAGTAATTAAGGTCTTAAATTACTTGTCCTTAAGGAGAGATTATCTTCAATGGGCTCAGTGAAACTTTAAAGGAAGAAGACTCAATTGGTAAGAAATATTCAAAGTATGAGAGTGTTTTAAAAGAATGGAGATTCTACATTGCTGTCTTTGAGGATTGAAGAACCATAGCAAGGAACATGGAATCCTCTGACAACTAAAGGCCATGCTCTGTCTTATATAATTATAGAGAGATGGAGAGTGGTCTGGAATGGGAGCGTTAAATGGAGATGTGAGAGAAAAGAGAGTAAGACATAAAATATGGAGAGGGACACATAACACTAACAACCATTGGAGGGGTCATATGGAAGCTGACTACATTAGAAACTTCTTTAAAATATTCATATATGAAAGATATCTAAATGGAATCACCAAATAATAGGCGAGACAAACCCTCAACTGAATTGCTTGCCACTGAGTGAAACTTCCAATGCCAGGAAACATTACACATAATTGAACTGCTGGTAAAATGGGTCCCATGGATAGCCCAAGCAACCCAGGCTATTCTAAAAGCTATTGACTGTTCTCCACAATCTGATAGTAAGACATCATTCCTGAAGACAACACCTATGTATCGCACTGAATATAGAGAAGTTGAGTCGATGCCCAACTAAAGCCTTCATCTCTAGTGATAAATATTCATTGTACACTAAGTTATTTTGCACACTTCCAGAGGAGAAGGCTAAACACTGACACAGGTATAAACTCTTCCTCCTACAAAGATGATATTCTGGTGCACTAGTGGCATAGAAGTTGTGGGAGAAACCAACTGCAATCAAATTGGAACAATGTCCATTTCATGAGATGGAACCCGTGCCTGACACTGCTCAGATAGCCAAGAATTTAAGACTAGATATTCCAGTGATTTAGGGAAAAAATACACAAATACTACTGCTTTGCTAATGATACAAAGCAACAAAGTGACATCCTGCTATACCCGTAGATCAGTGTCTTGCTTAGCCACCATCAGATAGAGAAGGATCCTTCTACAGGAGATTAGGGATAATAGAGTGAGAGTCCATTGAACACTTAGTCCTAAATGAGATCTTTCTTTCTTTTCTTTTTCTTCACATTTTTTAAAAATTTATTTTTATTTATTTTTTTAAATCAAATCATAATTTTTACTTATTCACACAGGGGTTATAAACGCAAAAAGGCAGGACGTGGGGAAAGGGATGACACCGGAACATGGGTGCTCAGGGGGAGTACAGATATCTTTCAGAACAGGGTATCGGCTGGGTGAAGGTTCAGGGGACAGGTCACTGTGACTCTGCCTATGATTCACTTGTCCTTTTCTAAGTTGGGATCTTTTTATCAAACCTCTCTGCTGAGTTTGGGAAACTATGAGGAAGAGGAGAAAGAAAGAGTATACAGGCCAGTGCAACTAAACAACAACAAGAACCTTTCAGACACAACACACTGATGAACAAATGAATTCACCAAGACTATGGCAGCTTGCATAACAGCTGCACAGAATAAGTCAGCTGGAGTTCCAGCATTGAGAGGGGAAATGGACACAGGTCCCCATCTATCACCCAGGAGCTATCTCTGATTAGCCACCACTAGCAGAGGAAATGGCATCTCACTGGGTATATGAAACACAGTTAAGGGAGTCTCTATGCTTCTCAGTAGCTGGCCAACACAAAACAAACACAATGATATTTTTGGAGATGTTTATGTCTCATAATGCTTTGTTTGAGCATTTTTAACTAATTATTTTATTTGTTTACATTTCAAATGTTGTCCCCCTTCTTCGTCTTTGCTCCATGAACCTCTCACCACATCCCCTTCCCCTTTGCTTCTAGGAGGGTGCTCCACACCAACTCCTTCCTCATCTCTCTAGAATCCTGCTTCTCTGGGGTATCAAGCCTCCACAGGACCAAACACCTCACTTTCAACTCATGCCAGAAAAGGCAGTCCTCTGTTCTTCTTTCATTGTGTCCCATAAGTTTCGGTATGTTGTGCCTTCATTTTCATTAAATTCTAGGAAGTCTTTAATTTCTGTCTTTGTTTCTTCCCTGACCAAGTTATCATTGAGTAGAAAATGGTACAGTTTCTATGAGTATGTGAGCTTTCTGTTGTTTGTATTGTTATTGACGACCAACTTTAGTCCATGGTGATCTGATAGAATGCATGGGATTATTTCAATCTTGTACCTGTTGAAGCTTGTTTTTCATCTGATTATATGGTCAGTTTTGGAGAAGGTACTATGAGGTGCTGAGAAGAAGGGATATTCTTTTCTTTTATGGTGAAATGTTCTGTTAAATCTATTTGGTTTATAACTTCTGATAGTTTCACTATCTGTTTAGTTTCTGTTCCCATGATCCGTCCATTGAATGTTGAAATCTCCCACTTATTATTGTGTGATGTTCACTCTGTGCTTTGAGCTTTAGTAATGTTTCTTTTACACTTATGGATGTCCTTACATTTGGGGCATAGAAGTTCAGGATTGAGAGTTCATCTTGGTGGGTTTTTCCTTTGATAAGTATGGAGTGTCCTGTCTCATTTTTTTTTGATAACTTTTGGTTGAAAGTATATTTTAATGGCTATTAGAATGGCTACTCCAGATTTTTTCTTGGGACCATTTGCTTGGGAAAAAAAAAAGGCCAGACTTTTACTCTCCAGTAATATTTGTTTTTATCACTAACGTGTGTTTCCTGTATGCAGCAAAATGCTGGGTTCTGTTTAAGTATCCAGTCTGTTAGCTTATGTCTTTTTATTGGAGAACTGAGTCCATTGATATTGAGAGATATCACAGACCAATGATTCTTGGTTCATGTTATTTTTGTTGTTAGAAGTGACATTAGGTTTGTATGGTTCTCTTCCTTTGGGTTTGTTGCAAGATGATTAATTTCTTGGTTTTTCTTAGGTGTAGTTTTCATCCTTGTGTTGTAGTGGAAGTCATAGACTTCCCGATTTTGGTGGTTTAGTCCTTGGGAACTTTTAGAGATCCTGTTAGTTGAGACTTTTATTGTTCCTATGGGTTTGCAATCCCATTCAACTCCTTCAGTCCTTCCTCTAACTCTTCCATTGGTGTTCCTGGGCTCAGTACATTGGTTGGCTGTGAGTATCTGTATCTGTCTTAGTAAGGTTCTAGGAGAGCATCTCAGAAGACAGCAATACCAGGTTCTTCTCTGCAACCACATCATGGCATCAGTAATACTGTCAGGGTTTGCTGTCTGCAGATGGGATCGATTTGAAGAGATTATCATTAAGATTTTACAATAATTGTAAAAAAATAAAATAAGGCAACAATGAAGAAGATATTGAATGATTTACATAGTATTGTTGATTTTAATATAAAAAGTTTATGTACAAATGAAATATGTGTATGTGTTTTAATAAATCGCTCTACATGGAGAAGTGTCTAGAAACAGGTCTAGACACAGAAAGGTTTCAGTAATTGTCCCAGGCAATTCAGTAGAGAAGAATAGTCTTATCTTCTATACTACTGGAAAGTCAGAGGAAGCTTTAATTTTTTAATTCATGGGAAATTAATCTGTGGTGAAGCACAGATATAAAAGTTTAGAGCTAAAATGAATTTGGTAAGGGGAATGGTTTTGTGATCCAAAACTCTCAAAACATTTTTAGAGAAGGTACTAAAAGTACCAGCCATAAACTGAAACAATAAAACTTGGTTCCAATTGATTCAAAACATTACGAGAATAAGAAAAATATACTGAGAAAACATTCTCAGTTTTTATTTTACAAAGAGTGAACTCAGTTTTTAAAATGATCCAATGATAGGGCTATAATGATGGATCAAAGTTCAAGAAGTCAACCCATATGATGGGAGTAAAAGCACGTTCAACCAATGGTGCCAGTCTAATGGGATATAGTATGTAGAATAATGCAAATAGATCCATATTCATCACCCTGCACAAAACTCAAGACCAAAGTGGATCAAAGACCTCAACATAAAACAGGATACACTAAATCTAATAAAACAGAAAGTGGGAAATAGCCTTGAGAGCATTGGTACAGGATACAGTTTCTGAATAGAACACCAATGGCTCAGGCTCTAAGACCAACAATTGATAAATGAGACCTCATGCATAGGAAAACTTCTACACAGAAAAGTACACTGCCAGTTGAACAAAATGGCAGCCTACAGATTAGAAAAAGATCTTCCCTAGGAGTGCATATTCTACTTATATATACCCAGGTTAAGTTCCCAGCACACATATCAGGCAGCTCACAACCCCATGGACCTCCAACTCCAGGGGATGTGTTCTCCTCTTTTGACATCCACAGAGACTTCAGTAACATGCACAAACCCACATTCAGACACATACACATGTAATTAAAATTGTATATTAATCTTTAAATTTAAATAGCTAGAATAGAGTTTTAAGATAACTATTCATACTTTTATACATTGTACACAGCTAGGCAACTACAAAAGCCTTATACGGGCTACTATCAGTCTACGCAAGTTAACTCAGGTCATTCAATATTAGCATATAATTTTAAAAAGGTTTAAAACATCTGCTTATTATTCAAAATTGATTGTCATTCCATTCTGAAATCAAAACTTTCTTTCTAGGAGAAGTATTAATGCCAATACCTAACATAGTGATGAGCAATTTATAAAGATGTTCTAGAGTAGTTGTACATTTTACACTTCTATCAGCAGTGAATAGGGTCATTCATTCCCACAACCCCACGAGAATTTAGGTCCTTTGCTTCTATTCTGACTTATCTGAACCATTTCTTCATCACCTAAAATATTTTAGAGAATGTTCTGCACCTGTTGTTTCACTAAGAACTCATACAATTTCCATAGTTAGGGACTTTGAATCATCACGGAGCAGCTGTAGCAAAAGAACATCACTGTCCAATAGAACACAATCACTTAGGCATCAAAGGCAGGAATAGGTAGTCATTTCTTCTGTTTCTATACGCAGGGCAACATCTACCACATCTGGTCTGATTTGTGTCTTAAGCAATATGTATTAATTCCAAATTCATCAAAGTCAGATGAGCATCTGTGCTGCTGTAGATTTACAGTGATGCCATATCTTAAGTTATTTGACAACATGCTGAGAAATGTTTTAGCTAAATTTAATTGGTAAATCTATGGAAGATAAAACCATTAAGTTAGAAGCACTATGATGACTGTAGTAGATGACAGGTGGATAGACTAAGCAGTAGGTGCATGTTACTGCAGTTGTACATCAGGACCACATTGTGCAGCCATATTTCATAACAAGTAAGTGAAAACAAAAGTTATTTTAGTGTGTTCCTAAAACTGATTCATGTAAATCTGCAAAATGTGCCATGATGATGATAGATAGAAAATATCAAGTAATAACGTATTTTAAAACACTGTTAGATCTCTTCAGAAGAAGGATCAGCTTAGGAATCTTATCAAAATATTATCTGCTTTCTTTGCAGGAGATAAAGGGAATTAAAGTTAGGAATTATGTAACAACTGGAAAATAAAATCTTGTAATCAAACCTATGTTTGTTTCAGCTTGAATTCTTGAATTCTTTACTGAAATGTCTGTGTCTTGGATTCCTTCTGGGCTGATCATTTACATTCTTCTCAATGTCTTTGCTAACTAACCATTTCAGCATTACAACTCAATTAAAGGCACACTCTGTTACTTGCTGGATGCTGGAACTTGGGTCTACTCTTGGAGAGCTCTGAGATCATTCAATGAGGCATAGCATTTAATTTCATTTGCAGAGTTTCTGCATCAGACTTTCTACAATTTAAATGAGATCATCCATTGTTTACCCTTTGGCTAATAGGACTTACATTGTTTTCTCACATTAAATCTCTTGATATCTTGGTTTCATAGTCTAATGTCAAGTAGAAAATCTGAAAGAATTGAACATAGTGAAAAATCAAACAAATAAACACAAAACCTCTGTTTATCACTTTCCTGTAGCTATATGTAACATTAGCCCTCTTATATTTGGTTGAATTACAAACCCAAAACTCTCAGGATCATGAGTGCTACTTTCATATGTATTGAGCCTGACATGTGAAAACAGCATAAACAACAACAACAACAATAGTTTTATAATATATTAAAATTTATGAAGAAAAACTGTTTAAGGTATGAAAATAATTTAATTTGATATTTGTACTAAATTCTGAATATTTTTTAAATTAACTTTTATCTCCCTTATCTCTCCTGTGTCACCAACTAGAAAAAAAGCAATAAGCAAAATAGTTTAAATAATCATCATTTATCCCTTTAGAATACTGTTTATACACACACACACACACACACACACACACACACACACAGTCTTGGAATGTCTTGTACAAACTTATCCTAATCTGCAAGGAAAAGGGAGTTGGCATGTGTGAGGATTCAAGAAGATGACATTGGATTGTGGAAAAGAAAGTAAAATCTGAAATGAGAGAGAGAAGAATAATAAACAAGCAAAATGAGTGTCAAATCTGAGGGAAGTTGGGACAGCAGGTAGAATTCATAGAGTTTATCTAATTAAAGTAGAATTTTTTCCTGTAACAACCAAGAAGCAACATCAGTAGGAGCACAAGATGAACTAGCCTTTATAGTCCTTATTAATCTTGGCTTGAAGCCCAAGAGCAGCACTTTCAAGCACTTGAGCTGGAAACTAAATTTGCAAGGAAGAATCTATTTATATAGTTTATGTGGCTTTAGCAATTAATTGGAGTATAACATGTCTTACAAATTTAAGATTTGGAAAACAATCCCATTCTGATTGAATAAATTATTAAAATAAAGAGAAGCACTTGGAGACACAGAAAAAAACACTTGATTTGTTTTATTTCCTAGGGAAAAGGTAAGCTGATAAACCCAAGAAGTCTGCTTCATATATTCAAACCTAGAAATAAATTCAATGAACCCTTGGAGCACAGTATGTTTACATTACAATATTATTTTTCATGCTAAACCTTTTGGGATGAAATTATTCTCAGTACTGCCATCTACTAAAAAGGAAAGAAATCCTAATCAAATAAATCATTTCATATAGGAATGCTTTCAAGTTTCAATGATTTTATTAGCAGCTAGGCATCATTTTTGAAAATCAATATTATATTGACCAAAGACTCAGACTTCTTCATGCTTCTTAACAGATACAGACTGCCACTCTCTTTTCACTATTTGTAGTGCATTGACAACTAAGAGTCGGGGACCACTTCAGAGAGGTGACATTTGGCTACATTTCAGATTTGTTATTTGTCATTCTTGAAGTTCAAATTCTGAGCTATAGATTTCTACTTTTATTGAAAGAAAACTTCTTTCAGATTTGACATTGACATTGAAATAAGTAGTTTTCTTGGGGGCATATGTATTGTCTACAAATGAAAAGACTTATTTAGAATAGGAAATGTGTGGGCTAGTACAAAATTAAAGAAAATTAAATGGGGAGAGGGACTTTACATATCAGGGTAAAGGGAGTTAAATTTGCTGAGGTGGTTCAGAAGATATATCTCAGACGAAATGGATATTTTACAATGAGTAAACAGAGAAGGTCTTAAGTTGGATTTGAAATCCCAAGTCAAAAGGAAAAATTCCCCTTCTAAAGGAAACATAGAAATTGATGTGCCCCAGAAGTAGCCAAAAAGCTGACTTAAAATCTGGAGATTGGCCGGGCAGGAGTGGCGCATGCCTTTAATCCCAGCACTTGGGAGGCAGAGACAGGCGGATTTCTACAGAGTGAGTTCCAGGACAGCCAGGGCTATACAGAGAAACCCTGTCTCGAAAAACAAACAAAGAAACAAACAAAACAAAAAAAACCAAAAAACAAAAACAAAACAAATCTGGAGATCGTAAAACTTCTCCAGTGTTTATTATATAGCTTGTGTGACTAACATGATTCAAAAAATTAGTGTCTACATTTTAATATATGGACATAGCACAAATAGAAAACAAACTAAACAAAAACTAAACAAGTGGTGAACAGCATCAAGTATCCAAGCATGGGGAAACAAGCTGGCACTTAGAGAATCCCTCATGCCAGATGCTCCATTTCAACTCACATCAAATTGAGTGAATTTGGTTTCCAGTAACACTTTTATGTCACCAACAATTTCCTGATCAGATGTTTTCTATTAATCTGGTAGATTGATTATGTGACTTGCTAAGCCAAGATTTTATCTTGATTTCTATATGAGCAAAAATTACTCAATTATTAATCACACTAAATATCATTATATTCAGTCCCATTTAGTTTTAAGCACATTCCCAGACTTCCTTTCTATATACTTCTCATTGTGAGATTATAAAAAAGTATCAAGTCCAAAATAATGAAATTAGTTAATCATCGAGTTTCAGTCTCCTAAAAATACTTATGACTTATAATTATTATTAAGAAAGTCACAAACAACACACACACACACACACACACACACACACACATATCATAAATTATGTTTTAAGGAATACTAAAGATTTGCTTCTTCTCAAACTTTGAATTTCATCATAAAATGCCAGAAGAAACTGAGTCAGTACCTTGGTATAAGTAAACTAAAATTCCGTATATTCCTTTGTACAGATTCTTCTGTATTTATGTTTAAATTTTATGAATGCATATATATGATCAAATATGTGCATTTGCATGTGTGTGTATGTGTGTAAGCTCTTTGAATGCAGGTTTTGTCTTTGATTTTTCTCATGAAGTGGTTCCTAATTGTCTGATAACTTCACTATATCCATCAAGATTGCCTTTAGGTATAGTAAGTATGTTTTACAGAAAAGAATTAACTTTGAATAAATCAGGTATAATTTTCTAAATTACTAACTTCTAAGGTCTATTATTTTAATCAGACATTAAAATGTAAAGACATGCAATATATAGTCTTTAACTATATTTTCCTGGTCAGGATTTAAAATTTCAGTACATTTTTCATGATAAATACATGACATTTAATGCACAGAAGCAGTTAACCTAAATTTTGGTATTGACTACAAGGAAATTAAAAGCTAAAAATAGATATTCTTTATCTTTGCTTCCTTGTAACAACCATCAACCCCATGTTCATAACTCAGAACATTTTGAGCACTATATAATTCAAACTGCAAGCTTTGTTCATTTTTTTCTTCCTGGAATTTTTCATTAATTAATTTAATTATTCAGTTTCCATGCAGATCACAGCTCCCCTCCCTCCTCTCCTCCCAGTTGCCTTTCCCATCTCTCTCGCTGTCCTGGTCTCCTCAGACAAGGGGCACATACATGCCTTCCCATCAATATCAACTGGCTTGACATATCAAGTCTCCTTAGTAGACTAAGGGTATCCTCTCCCACTCAGGCCAGGCAAGGCAGTCCAGCTATGGGAAAAATATCCAAGGGCAGGCACCAGAATCTGAGTCAGAATCAGCCCCACCTCAATTGTTAGACCCACCTGGAGACCAAGTTTCGCATTTGTTACTTATGTGCAGTGGGCCTAAGTCCAGTCCATGCTTGCTCTTTGGTTAATGATTCAGTCACTGTGAGCCTCCATGGGCCCAGGTTAGTTGGTTCAGTATGCCTTCTTGTGGTGTCCTTGACCCACAAGAACTCCCACTGTAACTTTAATTTTTTAAAACCCTATTTTAAATGACAGTTCTTAAACCCTTTAACCTTCCTTGTAACCGACCATCCACCAGAAGTAGTAGAAAAGAAAGGATATGGGGGAAGTGGACAGTTTAGAAAGGTTCATTGGCACAACTCTGTGCTGTCTGGAAACCAACAGTTCAGTTCACAAGTTAGTGGGCAACAGCAGCTCGAGCCACTCACAAACACCTCATTGATACACCAGCAGTCCAGTTAGGTAGAGTCAGGTTAACAACAGCAGTGAGGTGACACAATCCAGCAGAGACAGCCAGACCTCAACCTCAGCTCCAGGCAGCACAAGGGACCAACAGGAACACTAGGAGATAGTCTCAGCTGTGCCTCTCTCAGCGAAGCAGAGATCAGAAAAGATGAGAGACCCACTAGCATTGCACAGCTAGCTGTACCAGTAAGCTAAGCTCTGTCTCCATCACTCGGTAGAGTTCTATCTATACCACCCCCCCTCCCCAAACATCACATGTCCACCACGTGCCTTACCTCAGCACAGAGCTTGCCTCAGCATAGGTCTTACCTCAGCACATGCATCCAGTCAACCTGAGCCCTTGGAAGGAGCAACAAACTGCAGCACACAATCAGAAGTTTGAGTGTATTACTCTCTATGGTGTCCCAACAAATACAGTTCAAATACGTAATGTAAGGCAAACCAATATATACATGTCATTAGCAAAGAATCTTTCATAATGTATCCTTTCATGTGCTTGCTTTGGCAGAACATCTTCTCTCTTGTGTCTGCTATAGCAAAACATTCCTTCATGAGTCTGCCTTAGCCTTTCACACTTGAGTTCACTTTAACTAAACGTTCTTTCACGTGTTTGCCCCAGCAAAACACCATCCAACTGACTTTCCAAAGAACCGCTAAGTTTCCACTTCATCCTTCAATCCTTCCCTCAATTCTCCCACAAGCTGATGGATAAAGCCTCTCAGAAGACAGTTGTAATAGGCTTCTGTCTGCTAGCATAGCAGAATATCATTGATAGTATCAGGGGTTAGCTTTCTTCCATTGAGTGGGTCTCAAGTTGGACCAGTCATTGGTTGGCCATAAGATCTGTTTTTTCCTATGTTTATAAGGCCAAAACTTCCTTTAGGTATATTCCTAAAGAAATATAATACCATATTATATTATGTAGAAAAGAAAAATTATTCAACTATCAACTATATTATTATTTAAATTCTTATTCTAAGTTCTTTGGGAGCTGGAAAGAAAACTTTAGAATTTCCTACAGGGATGTGTAGAATAGTTGTAAACTATTTTTAATGAACTACTAAGATACATATGGAACAGTACACAAAAGTCTCATTAAAGGATAAATCAGATGAAGGAAATAAAAGTCCTAAATCTTAATGGATTTTTCTGTTTTTAAATTCAGATAAAACTGACCAATTCCATAACAGTAGGATAGAATCTAAATATTGTTCCTTGTTTTTAGTAAACATCAGTTTTCACCATATTTTAGACAGTAAGAAATGTTTGTAGACAACAAAAACCTTTTCAACTCATCCCAATATGACAGGATTTGGTAAAACTTATTTTTAAATCGAGGAAAAGTGTAACATTGGCATTATACTGTCCCAGGAATTCAGAGTGTCATTAAGAGTTCAGCTGTAGGGGCTGAAGAACCCTTATTCTGATGTTCAGCCATTACCTCAGCTCAAGATTATTAGATTTTTGCTTATCATTGTTCAGGTCCTCAGAAGAAAATCTGATTAATTCAGATATGATTATAGATTGTTTACACTGGGGTGGAATAGCTTCCTGTGGCTCAACTGATCATGTCAGTAGATTAACATCACCAATTAAGGATAAGGTCAAAGATACAAGATATTTTTTAATAAATATGTTTATGATGCTGGTATATACCACTTATATCAATGTGCAGTATAAGACATACACATATATAAGCAAAATGTTATTATTCCATTCTAAGATAAAATATTAAGAGATTAATTCTTCTTCTGCTTGTATATTCAACATCACTAAATGGCACACAGATAATAATAATATTGTTGATGATAAAATCCTAGCATCCCTGACCACTGCCTTAGCTTACGCTACACTTATAACTGGCACCAAATCCAAAACTGAAAATTACAAGTAACATAGTGGTATAACTCATTCATTGTGTCTTAAAAGCCATGAAGGAATGGATTCTATTGATTTTTCTCATCTCTCGTATCTATCACAATGTTTGGCACTGTTAACGCTGGCTGATCTATGATTACAGCTTATGGGCTCTTAGGTGGACAACTTAGCTGAACTGTGGTCATAGTGTTATCAGGATAACACTATGGTAAGTGTTCAGGCTGGTAGCAACATTCTTATGAGTAGAGATGCTAAAATTTCACCCCCTTCATGGCTAATTCATTGAAATATTAATTTTTATTCTTCCTTCTCCATGATTTTTCTTCACTGTCTGGGACTGACATTATAGGCTACGATTCCAAACTAATTCATTGTAAAAGCATCATTTTAATTACAAATCATAACTAGATTTTCACTGAATTCTGAACCACGCATCACACCTTTAAATAATCCCAATATAATTCCATGAAATTTTCACGTGAGGTGTGCTTTTCTCAAGTAAAGATCTGTCCACTGCAGTCACTTCTGTATTTCATGATAGTGAGAGTATGGTACTTCCATTTATAAAGAAGCACAAGGTCATGTTCTCAGAACTAACTGAAGTTTTTTAAAATTGTAGTTTCTTCTTGGTAGTTCCAATAAATACGTCATCATGACACAGATAAGTTCAGTCTAGGAATTAGAATAAATCCATTTCATCCAGCTAGAGCCATGATAAGTATAGGAAAATGAAGACAGCTATTGAAACACTTAAATCAAGACACCTTGCGAAAAGATCCTATGCTGAAACTGGAGATGTGGTGATACTCAATGCATGTTAAACAAAACAAATAAAAACAAACAAAAAAGCAAACAAAAGCAAAAGCTGATTTAAAACAAAACCATTACTGTCATCTCTATACTTGAACTTCTGGACCTTTCCTTCCCTTCTGCTCCTAGATTTTCCCAAATCAGTTTCAAGGTAACTGATCTCCCTAAATTTCTAGAAACTTCAGAGATTAATGTAAGAAAAGACTAAACCTTTTGTGTATCCTCAGCGAAGGTCCCAAGTTTTCTTTGTTTTGTACTGATCTAAGGAGAAAAAAAAATATATGTATTGAAACATTGATGTTATTCAAACCCATAAAGGTGTAATAATTCCTTACTCATACACAGAACCCTTGCAGGACATATCACAACTGCCTATAACTATAATTCTATTTCTATGGGGATTCAATGGTCTCTTGTGATTTTCCAGGACAACCACATGCATATGCCCAGATGATATATACAGAAACACAAACATACATATAAAACAAAAATAATTCTTTGAAAATAATGTAAAAAAAGCAAGTAGTGATATGACTCATAAAAACACATTTCCAGATGAACTGAATGCAAAAATGTGTTTAGATGTTAAGACATCATGAATAATTGTTTAGAATTGAAAGTAAAAAAAAAATAGAAACGATGATTGAAATACTTGACTTCAAAATAACAGTTTGTTTGAAAGCTATTAAAACATACATCTGGATAATTTTCTAAACTATTTGTTTACACTGGAAAGATGCAATGACTGAGAACAAGCTTTTAAGTAAATGCAAATATGTCATGCTTAAAAACAATAATTTCAGAAGAGAAGATGGGTAAAGAATATGAAGGGAATGCCAGTTCACTATGTGAGTGTGAAAATATCATAATGAAACCTGTTGTTTTGTACAACTAATATACCATAAAGCATGAGTTATTATATCTCTCTAAATAGTTTTAAGTCTTTTGATTTAAAAAGAAATTGAACATTTCAACCTATATTGGAAAATAACACAGAAAATAATTTTCTGTGGCTAGATGTCTTCAAAATTATTTCATGGTGCTTGAGAGATGGCTTAATGGTTAATAATGTTTAATGCTCTTGCAGAGAATATGAACTTGATTTCTGTCACTCACATGGTGGCTCATTGTCACCTGTAAACTAGGTTCCAGGAATTACAATGGCCTCTTTGGCCTCTAAATTCTCCTGTATTTTCATGCTGTACATAAACTCACACAAGTATACACATCCACATGAATTAAAGTATTAAAATATCATTTCATAATTTTAATATATGCCTATTACCCTAAGTATGTTTAGATTTATAAGTACTTACAGAAAAAGGTTCATGAATTTTCAAAAAATGTAAAGCTAATGAAACTAAGAAGTGCAATGTGTAACTTGAAAGTTACTCTATGTTATACTTTAATTTCATTAGGTTTTATCGTATATATGTGTTTGTGTCTGTGAGGGAGACAGAGAGACAGACAGGCATAGTTAGAGACCAAAACAGAGAACAATGAATGTGTGGAACCCAAGGCATGTGTATGGAGGTAATATTTCTTTGTGTAGCTAGTTCTCTCCTTCAAACTTTATATGGATTCCAGGAGTGAACTCAGGACATTACTTTTGGAACTTTGGTTGACAAGCACTTTTATTCATTGACCTATCATGCCAACCCTATATTTTTTTCAAATATGTATTGGTAAAATCAATCACCCCACATCAACTTAACACTTCAGTCTCACACATTTTACTGACTGATTTTATTTATGTACTGAAATGAGTAAATAAACTTCTGTTTAAGTTTAATATAAAGCTTAGAAATTTAAAACTGTAGCATTTGGACTACTTAAAATTGCAATTATTATAATTATTCCTGTGTTCTATAAAACTGTTTGGATAAAACACATAATTTAATTGTTTATTTTCAATAGGATATTTGTATTTCAAATATAGACATAGGTTAAATCTTTCATAGTTTCAATAATGTTTAGTATCACAATAATTCTGCTTAATGCATTCCATTCATATTTTATATTCTTTCAAAAAATTTAGTTAACTTTAAGAAGTGAAATGCACACACCACTTTATTATGAATATAGTTTCATATTATTAAACAGGATTGTAGAGATTGATAGACTTTAGTATATCATAGATAGATAGATAGATAGATAGATAGATAGATAGATAGATAGATAGATAAACAGACTGATAAACAGACAGTAAATTGACAGACATATATACACACAGGATTGAGATATGCAAAAGAGAATTTCAGCCTATTTTTAAAAATTTTTACCAAAGTATCTTTTCCTAGCAAACAAGGAATTCTACCATATTAAATGTCTCCATCATTACCCAACTTGTGCAAAATGAAGTGACTGGTAATAAATGATAAAACTCCAAGGAATTAAAAGTATACACTTTAAACAGTACCAAAGAAAATATGTTAAGGTTGTAAGAAAATTGCTGTTATAAAATATACATGAGTTCTGAGCCTATCAAAATGATGAGGATAAATAAAATTATACATCAGGTAAAATTTGCAAAGTTAAAATTTAGTTAAACATTTGATATGTAGAAGTTAGTATTATTTGAGATGGAATATGGGACACAGAATTGGTTTTAGGAAGCTAAATTTATAAATACAAATCTTATACATTGAACCAGCCAGGCCAGACAGGAACTGTCCTTCCACATGGATTTGGAGATTAAGTTGTTAAAGATACTTTTTCCCATTTCATTAGAGTAGACCAGTAGACTTCCTTCAAATTATTCTACTCCAGAATCTAAACATCAAGTATCATTTGAGCTCAAATGATACTCTAAGGATTCAGTGCTGCCGTGTGTAACAGTGATATCTGAAGTAAACCACAACAATTTGTACATAAAAATACTTCTGTGGCCATGTAGGATGAGTTATGAGTGCTCTAAATCAACCAAACAACCCCCCCAACTCAGACACAGACACAGACACACACACACACACACACACACACACACACACACACATATGGACACATATTAGAAGGAGAAATTTTTATATAGTAAAACTTGAAGTTATTGCAATAATTTAAATGTAGCTATCATTAATTTGGATTGTTATAAAAGAGAGAAAAGGCATATATGAGAGAGTACCCTCTTCAGATCATCCCCCCCATCCAGTGTCATGGGATTATGGAAGGCAGATAACACCAAGAGAACATCCTACCACTTTCCACATGACTTGAGCAGGCAGACCAATCCTGAGATGATCCCTTCCCAGTGCTACACAGTATGGGTAGGACACAGCACTTTTGAGACAACCCAGATACACAGAGGTCCAAGATGAACTAAGCAAGTGGTAGTGATATAGGAGAGAAAGAGAAGCAGAAGGATGTGTATACAATAAAGAGAGGCAGAACTGAAGACTTGTGGGAAGTGAAGAACAGCCTGTTGTGAGTAGCCAGTGATGCCACCTCAGCCCATGGTGAGTTCCTGGCCTGTGTTGCTACTGAGGACTATATCTCACTTTGGGGCCTGCAGCAACAAGAGTCTGTTAACTATCAAAGGAGAATTGAACATCTCTAGTCTGGGCTGATACCTGTGGCCATGTTGACAACTGAGGACTTTGCAGAACTGGTCCTACTTCTCACCTGGGCTTGCCCTGAAGGCATGTGAGCAGAGAGCTGGACTCACATCTCACCCAGGAAGCACAGTAGAGCTGGCCCTAGTAGCAGGGGCTGCAGGTGAGCCAAATGTCTGAGTATACGAGAGTTGACCATACCACTCATCTGCTGTCTGGTGTCATGGGTGAGGGGGAGATGTCCCCTTGCACCTTGCACCTTGCAACCTATAGAAGGCAGGAGAGCTGGCCCCAAAGTCAAACTGGCCTTTCCCCACATTGGCTGTAGCACATGTTTAAATAAATCAAATATAAGACCTGGGTGGCGCAGTAGAGCTGGTCCTGTTTGTTTGGGCAGGAGTGAGCCATCCCCAACGGCATGAGAGGGAAAAAGTTGGCTCTGTACCTCATTGGCTGTGGCATTGGGTGAGCTAGTCAGAGCAGTGCTGAAGAGCTGCCCCTGATGGTGTAGGTACAGGAAAACTGAAGAGCTGACCCCCTTAGCTACCACCCAGGCCAAGACTCAGGGCTTTGAGTAGCCCAATATCTACCTTATCGATGAACTGCTAGAGCACATGAAGTGACTGGCCCTACAGATCAAAAGCTGCAGAATCTCCATGACACAGGACAACAACAGGATATCCAAGAGGAGTCCCAGTGAGGATCCAGTAATGATAGTATAGCAGAAGCCAGAGACCTTAAACCAGACCAGTGACTCATTGCACCGAACATTTGCAAGAAGTGTGGACAAAATAGTGTGCTACAGAGCACAGTGGGACAAACTACAACTTCCACAACAAGTTTGCTTCAAAGGAGGTATTGCAAAGACAGAGAGCATGTATAAAGGGAAAGGGGGATAAGTGGGATTAGATTACATTATGTGAAATTCACAAAAGAATCAATAAAAGGTTAAATTAATTAAAAGACATGATTATTTTGTAAAATAGAACAAACATTTTCATGATAATAAAATTATAGTACATTTATTGACTCACTTAAGAAAATTACACAAAAACACCACAGAGTAGAGCTAAGTGATGGTATCAATATGGCTGGCATGTACATAAAAAAAAATGTCAAGTGTTTATTTTGTTGTTTAGTTACTACATTACCCAGGAATCTCAAATCTAGTATTTTACTTTCATTTATGCCGCTGTGATAAGATTTTGAAAAGCAACATAGAAGAGAAAAAAATTAACTTAGCTTACAATTCAGTTACAATCTATCATTTAGGAAATGTCAAGTCAAAAATAAAAGGAGCTGGTTCCATCGCATCTACAGAGAAGATTAAAGACAGAAATTAATGCATCCTTACTTTCTCTCATCTGCTTTTCACCTGCCTTACACTATTTAAGAATCCCTGCCTAGGAAATTGTGCAACCTAAAATGATCTGGTTCTTCCTACAACAAATTTTAGTAGGGATAACCCTCGACAGACTTTCCCGAAGTCCACTTGATCTCCATGATTCCTCATTAAGACTATCTTGCCAGGTGACTCTAGGTCATATCAAGATAACAGTTAAACCTAACCAACACACTCAGTAAGGATGAAGTAATGTCCCCAGCTACTAGATTGTGACTTCTAATACGATTGCCAAAGGATCCAAGGCAATTTTGGCCAATGCCAATCCATGTACTTACAATTAGGACTACAATATCCTAACATGTAGAAAAGGAAGCTTACAGTGATAGCTAATATTTCAGGTGAGAAAAGCATTACTATACTTAAAGTACCTATTGGTCAATGTTTTGAAGCTTTCTTACCTACATGAACATACAAAACAAACAAAAAATACAGTAAAACCAGAGAGAGAGAGAGAGAAAGAGAGAGAGAGAGAGAGAGAGAGAGAGAAAAGAAAAGAAAAAAGAAAAGAAAAGAAAAAGAAAATAGCCCCATGGCTTGCTCAGACATATAAAATGTGCTCTTGAAGGAGAGGTAAATTTGTTTGCATGAAGTAAATATTTCTTTTGAGTATTGTTATTTAATGACTTTACTATCACTGGATCATTTCATTGTACTTTGTCTTACCACTAATTATTAGTCAAAGCACTGCAAGGATCCTGAATGGGAAATGCATGAGTTTTTAAACAGAAAATTTCTGAAAAATTGTTCAGAAATAACTAATATAATTAACAGAAAATGACCAAATTCATTAAAAAAATGAAGAGAAACAAATTTGCAAAACAAGGATCAGCCTGGTATACTCTAATAGCATTTGAATCGAGCATACAGTTGTGAATGTAAATATACAAAAGCAATAAGTCCAACAGACATATTTTTTACAAAATTCTAAAAATAGAATATATCGCTTTTTTCCCCCTAGCGCGGCCGACTCAGCAGGTCTGAGTGGAGCCGCGGTTGCGGGTCTCTGTTCCGCAGGATGGGGTTCGTGAAAGTTGTCAAGAATAAGGCCTACTTTAAAAGATACCAAGTGAGATTTAGAAGGCGACGAGAGGGTAAAACTGACTACTATGCACGGAAACGACTGGTGATCCAGGACAAGAATAAGTACAACACACCCAAATACAGGATGATAGTCCGTGTGACTAACAGAGATATCATCTGCCAGATTGCATATGCCCGTATAGAAGGGGATATGATCGTCTGCGCAGCATATGCACATGAACTTCCAAAATACGGTGTGAAAGTTGGCCTGACAAATTATGCTGCAGCCTATTGCACTGGCCTGCTGTTGGCTCGCAGGCTTCTGAATAGGTTTGGCATGGACAAGATCTATGAAGGCCAGGTGGAGGTGAATGGAAATGAATATAATGTGGAAAGCATTGACGGCCAGCCTGGTGCCTTCACTTGCTATTTGGACGCAGGTCTTGCCCGAACTACAACTGGCAATAAAGTTTTCGGGGCCCTGAAGGGAGCTGTGGATGGAGGCTTGTCTATCCCTCATAGTACCAAACGATTCCCTGGTTATGACTCTGAAAGCAAGGAGTTCCATGCAGAGGTACATCGGAAACACATCATGGGTCAGAATGTGGCAGACTACATGCGCTACCTAATGGAGGAAGATGAAGATGCATACAAGAAACAGTTTTCGCAGTACATCAAGAACAACGTAACTCCAGACATGATGGAGGAGATGTATAAGAAAGCTCATGCTGCTATCCGAGAGAATCCAGTCTATGAGAAGAAGCCCAAGAGAGAAGTAAAGAAGAAGAGGTGGAATAGTCCTAAAATGTCTCTTGCCCAGAAGAAAGACCGGGTTGCTCAAAAGAAGGCAAGCTTCCTCAGAGCTCAGGAACGGGCTGCTGAAAGCTAAATCAATTTTCTATGAAGATTTTTTCATAAAGACAATAAACAGATTGATCAAGCAAAAAAAAAAATAGAATATATCTGTTTGAAAGTTAAATATTCACATTCTAATCTCTCAGATGATCATCATGTTCAAATTAAAAATGTATAACTTGTCTCCTGACATTTACTCTAGTAAATGGAATGAAAAGGCAACAAACAAAATCTTTATAAGGTAAGAGAAGAGAAGAAATAGAGAGAAAAAAACAACAAAGCTGCATCATACCTGAACAAATAGATATAAAAACAGGTTATTAGTAACTACATTGAAATACAAATGGCAAAATCTCAGGCTGAAGACTGTCAGATTGATTTCTCTTATCAACTATATAGAAGAAGTACAGACTAAATACCCTCTCAGAGATGACATGATTTAATCTCATGACCTAGAATGAAACAACTCACATGGCACAGGGAACTTCCAAGATGTCATTATGTTTAGATTATTGAGCTAGAGAGATTATCTTAGATTATCCAGCTTGGTCAAATGCAATCACAAGCTTCCTTATGGGAGAGTATTAGAAGGGTAGATTCAGAAGAGATAATGAATGTAGAGTTGAGGCTGGTTCAATGGAGGGAGAGGTGGATCAGTTTAAGACATCAGCTCACGTATTTGTAGTAGTTAACTCTGAAATCGGTGGGCTGGACATTGAGGAAAGACATGAAGCTTTAGCAGTGCTAAAGGAATCTAGGATCTAGTTCTTTCCAAGGTGACCTAATTCTTTATTAAGGTCTTGGAGTGACTGACTGTAGCTCCCCCACACTGTAGAGGTCACTGGGCTTTACTTGCTCTATTGATTTAAAAGTTAATTTTACCTCCAAACTTACTACACAGCAATTTTCTGGCTGATGTTTGCTCATAACTTCATAATGGAGACTAGCCAAACTGACAAAAATTAATCATCGTGGTATTATTCTCCTACACTCTAAAATATTATTATCTACTAATTTACTTAGTTCGCAAATCCTAATCAACTGCTTTATTAAATATTTTTTATAGTATAAAGCCTAGAATCCCAAGTCTTAGGCATAGATTTAATATTATTTATATTCCTATGTATAACTTCTTATATTGTGAAAACAACCATGAGACTTAAAATAGAAAATGAAATGTTATACTCGTTTAGTAAAATAATTTACTGAGGATTATTTAAAGTTTATTTTTATTTATACTAACATGAAATGACACTTATGTGTAGAGAAACACATGTGCATCTACTATATGTGTACACACATCCCTCCAGTGTTTACTCTGGAGGTCTTTTGGGCAGTCATAAAATTATTACACAAACCAAAAACCAGGAAAGTGACAACAAATGCCATGTGATCTTCCTAAGTATCAGCCAATGATGGAGTGTTTGGCACAAGGTCTGATTGAGAAGTGCTAGCTAGAAAGAAATAAGGAAATACGGACTTTCGCTGAGTTGTAGTTCCTTTATTGGATATTTTCAATGTATGCTACCATTGAAAATCAGTGTTTGGAAAAAGGAAGAACATAACTTTATCTGCCATTGAAGGCCTTTTGTTTGAGCTGACCAGTGTAAGTACTATAAGAACACATGTACTTACGTAGAAAAAGAAATCATATTAGCAATTGATAAAGAGAAGGCTTTGTAAAATTTCCAGAAGACAAAATTATTCTGAAATTGGTTACATATTGGCTTTTGCTTAAAACTCTTAAACTTTCCAGACTTCATTCTGAAGAATGGGATGGAAGCCCCCATGGAACATTGGTAGAACAATCACTTTGCAACATGGGATTGAAGTGAATTTAAGAGTTAGCTCATTGACAGTTATTTGAAGTTCCTTTACTGATAGTTGAAGAAGAGAAGACTTCCTTACTAGATGATTCCTATAGGCCGTGTTTTCTTATATTTATGTAGGCCTTGGAGTGTAGTTCTGTTTAGTTTCCATATTCTAGTTAGGTTTGATGTTTGCCTGTGGGGAGTTACTCCAAATAAATAGTCTGGTATAAGCTTTGTGTATGACAATCAACAGGACACATAGAAATGGTGTACATGGTAGTATAAGAATAAATTCTCTAAGAAGTCTTAAATCTCATAAAATATAAATGTTAGTCTTATAGGGGCTTTGTATACATAATTATAAAGCATCTGAGAAACTGCACCCGAAGTTTTCCTCTGTCCTACACACAAATGCCCATACACTCAGGTATATGTACAGGGTGTACAAACATGTGTGTGCACACACGAGCATACATACACACAATGGGGCAGGTGACAGGTTATCAAGATAGTGTAAAGTGTGAAATGACAAATTAAGGGCCAAGCAAATCATAATGGCTGTCATTCACTAACAGATGTCACTTAGTGAAGATTTTCATTCGTAATGATGAGGCTTCTAGCAGCAGCTTCTCCTTATCTGACAGCATGGATGTTCATAGTGCATAGGATTTCAAGGAATAAGGAGCAAGAATGTGAACTAAAAGAAATAGAACAAATCTGTGTATGTTTCTCTGAATTCCTTCCATTTAGGTGGCAAAACATTGAGACTTCTTAATTGTAAGAACTTAAGCATATGCTTCTTTAGGCAGCATCCCTTTTATGAAAGGACATTTTGTTTGAACATTTTATATACTTATACAATGTATTTTGTAAATGTAATTTTATTTGCCAGATGTAGTTGTCCTCTCAGAGGCCTATTGTTGAATGAGCTCAACTTTTCTAGTTCTTTCAGAACTCTGGGGTTTGGTTCAACACAGCTGTTCTGGTTCAAATTCTTCTCTAAAACAATTCAGTCTGGTTTCTCTCAGCTACTCACTGAATTGTTCTGCTTGGTCTCCTACTAGCTCTAGCAATCCATTCTAATTTCCTGGCATCTTCTCATTCTCTGGCTTCAACTGCTTCTGAAAAGAACTCACAAATGAACTCAACTGAATTCAACGTCACTGCACTACACTGCACTGCACTGCACTACACTGCACTGCACTCACTGCGTTGACGCCCATCTGAGTCACTCTCTCCCTGTGATGCTCTTAAATTACTTCTCTTTCCTGCTCTGTTCTTGGAAGAGTAGACCATAACTCTCACTCACTTTGTTAAATCTTTCTCTGTATCACTTTGTCTGTTCCTCAGTAGGAATTCACTTTCAAACATGACTGCTTCCTTTTACAAATTAACTTTACCTTCAATATTAGGGAGTAAAGGCATGTACTAATGGTGTGTCTGTATCCCAGCCAGATCATATAGAGCTAGATCTTGCATATGATTCTTTGCCAAAGCAGCCATGATGCTGGATTAAAATTCCTCCATACCATGTTTGTCATATCCATAACTACCACTTCCCTCTATTACTGGTCCTCTTTCATTTTCACTCCAAACTTTTCTTCAGTCTTTTTATTGTTATTAACAATACCCTGAGTCTAATTAGTTCTACTCATTTATGCATGGGTGTGGAGCATTGCTATGCAGAATGGACAACATACCAGAGGATACAACAAGGATTTAGAGTGAGTATCCCTCCCTCAGCAGCTGTCAACTGTCAATACCTCCTCTACTAAGGACTGGGCTTCAGGAGCCTCTTTCTCATTGTTCCTTAGATTTTCATTAATGCTGGGCTTAATCCTGTATAGAACTTGCAGAAATAGATACAATTTTTAGCAAGCTTCTGTGTGTAACTAGCACTCCATCCCAGAATTTCATCCCCATGCCTCTATTCACCAACTCTTCTGAGATGTTCCTGGGTCCTTGGATGAGTACAGGTTATTATAAATAACATAAGTACAACTTAGCACTCACAGTTACTTATTCTTGCCACTCTGATCAGTTATAAGTCTCTGCATTAACTGCTAGCCCCTATTTTTAAAATCCCCATAAAATTGCCAAAGTTCAGAAAAACACAGATCTACAGGCATAAATACAAATTTTTAGAAGACAGTTTGATGACATGATAATTTAGCAGAACAACAAAGTGTCCCCTACCCCAACCCTAAGCATATGACATTTCTAGTCATGGGATTTTAACCAGACTCACAGTACTAGGAATATAATCCTTCCTGTGGATGAGGATTCCTTTAATGAGAAAATAACCAGTACCCCATGGACCATCATGCCATCATTACACCAATGAGCAATCTTGCTATGAAGGTCAGTATTAAAGGATGTAGGGTAAGACAACAAAGGGTTTTTTTTGTTTTCTTCCAACGTTGTCTGTATAGCACCTTATGTCTATATGTAATTTATCTGCAGGGTGAAAGTTTCGTGGATATTATGAGGTTGATTTTTTTTGTACGTTGGATCGAAAATGATCAACAAAATCTTACCATTTATTGTGGTTTGCAACCCAGAATAATGCCAATAGTCTGTGTTGTTTTAGGTTCTCTAGAGACTCACTATCAAGTATTTCATAAGGAGGTATGTCCTGCCTATCACTGAGATTTTCACTAGTTTGTAACCATATCATATTATACACCTATCCCTGACATTTATGCCAGACACCATCTCTGATGGAATAATCCTTCTCTCTTTGGGAAATAAAGACTAGTCAATATATATTGTATGCTAAAGGATTATTATTGCTGTTCTCTTTTTTAAAATCACAGATGCTTTGGAAACCTAAAGAATTATTTTTTCCCTGATTCCTATGTGCAAACCTTTAGGCAACAATTATTGTTAGTGCTAACTGTTATATCTCTAAGTATTTTTGTATTTTATTAATCTATTATAGCTGTCAAACTTGATTTAGAAATTCAGGAAGGAATATCCAGGATAGAAATATCAGGAATAGTTTGTTCATCTCTCTTATCCTTTGTATTTCTGTTTCTTTTCTATTTTTCTTGTACATTTTTGTCATATTTTTAGTGAAAAGCATAACATCTGAAGATTTCTCACTCTGTGGTTGAACAAATCAGGCAGCTGTAGTGAGGTTCATTTCAAATCTTCAGTCATCAACAGAAGACCAAGTGATGGGCCATTGACCACTCTTCCATCTACCATGATAACAATTTCATTTTAATTGTGAAACTGACAGTCTCTAGTAAGTTGCAAAATGAATCACCATGCAGTTTATTTAATGCATTTTTTTCTTTTTTTTTAACTAGAGCAAAAATAGAAGAGCAGATGGGCATAAATTCAGCAAAGCTTAATGAGTTGGAAAGTTATGACATAAAATAAGTTAGTAGGGAGTGAGTTAAGCACCTATCAACAAAGGGATAAGAAACCAAAAATACTGTTTTAGAAAATAGAACATGTCATCATTTATACACTCTGGTTCTTTCAATCCTTTGATATGATTAATTTTCAGTAACTTTTAGTTTTACTGTCGATTGATAAATTGTATGCTGCCACGGCACACACATGGAGGTGAGAAAAAAAAGTTTGAGGAATTGCCTTTCTCCTTCTAAAATGTGAATAGTGTGATACAACTCAGATCTTCTAGCATGGCAGCAGGCACCTTGACAAGCTAAGCCATCTTACCCTCCCTTTAAAGGTTTTTAAATTTGAAATCTAAATTACCTATTGTAATCATGCTGTACAAACACCTGAATTTACTTCTAAGTTATACTTTACCTAATGACTCTGTTTTCTTTCTTCCCCTACTCCCATACTACCATGTTAAATAATATAGTATTTGTCTCTGTAGGATGCTTATATTATTTCACATAACATATACCTCCAGTGCTTGCTCATGCTTAACAAATCTTTGATGCAGCCACTTCTCTGAAGGAGTTTATCAGCTCTAAGTGTTCAACGTGAAATTTTTTTGGGATGTTTTTGTATACCATCATATCATCTGCAAAGAACAAAATTTTGATTTATTCCTTTCCAATTTGTATCCCATTTATCTCCTTTAGCTCTTTTATTGCTCTAGCTAGATACTGTATTCAATAAATATGTAGAGTGTGGTGATGTGAATAAGCTTGGTTGCTCTTTTGCAGGGGGCATAAATGTTAAGATTTTAAATCATCTTAATGGATTTTTTCTTTGATGATTATGAAGTGTTCTTGCCCATAATTTTTAATTAATTTTGCTTTGAAATCTGTTGTTGTTGTTGTTGTTGTTGTTGTTAGAATAGCTACTCCAGCTTGCTTTGTGAGGTCATTTACTTGGAAAAGTCTTTTTCCAACCTTTACTCTGAGATAATGTTTATATTTGATATAGCTGTGTTTGTTGAATGCAGAAGGAGGATAGATCTTGTTTTGCATCTATCCTGTTACTTTGTCTTTTTATTGGGGACTTGAGCTCATTGACACTAAGTGATAGCAGTGGCCAATGATTGTCAATTCCTAATGTCATTTTGTTGTAATTGTTACTGTTGGGAGTGGTGGATTTTGTAGTAGTAGTGGTTGTGAATGTTAACATTTCCTCTAGACTCTGCCCAACAGTTACCTAGCAATAGCCAGGTACTAGCCTAACTCACCTCCAAGAAGGACTTCTCTCTCTCTCTCTCTCTCTCTCTCTCTCTCTCTCTCTCTCTCTCTCTCTCTCTCTCTCCATCGTTTTTCTCTCCCCATCTTCTCTCTCTTCTCATCTACTCTTTCCCTGGGCTGGCCTCTTCCTACCCTCTTCTCTCGCTTCCTGTACTTCTCTGTACCCCTTCCTTTTATATCTCTACTCTCTCCTTCAGGTCCCAAATAAACTTCCTTTTATATTAGGTCTGTCACATGGCTTGATTTTTCAGGGGTTTACATAGGCCAGGTCTTCCACCACACCACCGCGCCATTTTATAAAACACAATGCTGGTGGTGGTGGTTCAGGTGGTGGTGGTGGTATGGTGGTAGTGTGTGTGTGTGTGTGTGTGTGTGTGTGTGTGTATTCTTGGGTTTTGCTGCTATGAGATTATTTATTGCCTGCGGTTTTATGATTGTATTTAACTACCTTGAGTTAGAGTTTTCCTTCTAGTACTTTCTGTAAAGCTGGATTTGTGAATAGATATTACTTAAATTTGGCCTTGTCATGAAGTATCTTGTTTTCTCCATTTACAGTGATTGAAAATTTCACTAGGTAGAGTAGTCTTGGCTGCTATCCAATGTCTCTTAGAGTCTACAAGACATCTGCCCAGGCTCTTCTGGCTTTTAGACTATTTGTTGATAAGCAAGCTATAATTCTAATAGGTCTGCCTTTATATGTTAATTGGCCATACTCTTTTGCAACTTTTAGTATTATTTTTTTTATCTTGTGTTTTTAATGTTCTGATTATTATGTAGATCAGGGACATTCCTTTTTGCTCCAATCTATTTGAAGTGCAGTAAGTTTCTTGTGCCTTTATAGGCATGTCCTTTTTTAAGTTAAGAAATTTTTCTTCTGTGACTTTGTTAAATATATTTTATGTATTCCTGAGCTGGAATTTTTTCCCTTATTCTATCCTTATTATTCTTATTTTTGGCCTTTGCATAGTGTCCCAGATTTTCTGTATGTGTTTTCTTAGAAGCTTTTTAGAGTTAACATTTCCTTTAACTGATGAATCTATTTTTTCTATCAGATCTTAAATTCTTGTGTCTCTTCTATCTCTTCTGTTGATGGTGCTTGCATATGTAATTCTTGTTTGCTTACCCAGAATTCCCTCAGTTTGTGAAGGTTTTTTTTTCCTTTTATTTCCATTTTCAGATCTTGAACAGTTTTCTTCATCTGTTTGTTTTTTCTTGGTTTTCTTTGCATTCTTTAACAGATTTATTGATTTCCACTTTTTGTTTGTCTTTTCCTCAATTTCTTAAAGAGACTTTTTTCCTTTTAAGGATCTCTATTATCTCCGTAAAGTTGGGTTTAGGGATTATTATTATTATTATTATTATTAATAATACATCAGCTGAATTGAAATATCAGATATTGCTGTTTTAGGATAGCTGAGTTCTGGTGGTGCCATGTTGTCCTGACTATTGGCGACTGTATTCTTAGACTGTCATTAAGGCATCTGGATTTGGGTTTATTATAGGTCTAGGTGCTGATATGAGTTTGCCTTTGTTAGATATGTGTTTAGTTACTTAGTTTCCATTTCCTCTTTGGTCTTCTAGGCTTTGTGGCTTGAATATCTGGTGGCCTGCTTGGCCTGTAATCCAGTAGGGAGTCTCTGACCAGATTAGAGTCTTGGCATCTGGCTTGGTCTTTGGTAAAGCAGGGGATTTCTGTTCTTCTGACTGGTGTGACTTGTACCTGAGCAGCTGTAGACATCAGAATTGTGGATGAGGTGTTGGGGTGGAAGTAGTAGAATATCTTTGAGAATCAAGTCTAGGGAATGAACAGTTCAGCTAACAAGTGCTCACTTACTTGTCCATGTAAGTGGTGAGGCCAGTTTCTGAGCAGCTGGAATCATCCTTGAGTGGAGGTCAGGGGTCTGACCATGTCATGGGCAATGGGATGAAAGGGGAAAGATAGAATTGATCTTGGGGAACAGAGTCTAAGAAGTAGGGTAGTTTAGCTAGCAGGCAACTAATGCCGTGTTCTGACTGGTGTCCTAGTCTTAATTTTCAAAAGAATCTCTGTACTATTTTAGAAAATGGCCTCACTAACTTATAACATTATAACACTTGTCAGCCTTCACGTTTTCTATAATAGCCAATTTATCAGGTATTGATTGTATCTCATTGAGATTTTCATTTTCATTTCTCCAAATCACATATATATTAGATATCAGCAAGTATATAAAGGAAAGTCATTGACTGCTTTTAATAGAAATATTTATTTTATTCTTGTATTTTATTCTTATAGACAAAATTAAAAATAAATTTTATGAAAGCACAATTAATATAATAAGACTAGTTTCATATATCATAAATCCTCCAAAAATATTTGATATGATGATATTTTGGTCAGTCTTTTCTTCACTGACTGCAAAAACAGCAGTCATTTCAAGAGGCACAATCCCATGTGCTTTGAAGTCAACATTTTAGGCATTTCAGAATTTAGTAACAAATTTGACACTGAAAAAGAGAATCTCTTTGGTGAAAAATGTGCTCCCTAGAAAATAGGGCTGAGTCACAGTATTTCCTGCTGAAGTTTGTTCTATATCTGAGAACAACTATAAAGCATAGGGCATTTATATGCAAATACAGAACACAGTAAAAGGAAAAATAGACTTTAGGGGCTTCAGGTATGTGAGTAGTAAAGGCTGATTCTTTTTTATCATTTTGAAATTACACTTTCTCATATTAAGCATGTATCATTGACAGAGCAAGCATAATACACAGAGAGAATGGAACACTGTCTAATAGTCTTTATATGTTTAATTTAAATATGATAACATGGCTTACTGGCATGATTTTCTGAAGTGTAAATCTCTGGTTTCATTGGAGACTCAATTGTGTCATGTGATGTTTTTCTGGAAAATGTCTTATGAGTGGATCTCTTGCGGAAGCAGACACATAGTGTTTTTCTGGAAGCTGCCTGGAGAAAGGCCACATGTTGTTTTGCTGAAACGGACATTTGAAAGAACATGTGATGTTTGGAAATAATATAAGTATAACCCAACAGACTGTCGATGATGCTCTGGCATTGGCTCATCTTGTTTTCTTCACTGATATTCATTTGTCAAGACATGTTAGAGAGAAACTCATCAAAGAACTTCTGGTGGTATTCTAGCTGCTTCTTGTCACTTCAGCAGTTCCATATGGATCTGAGGAGACGCCTGGTTTCTTTGTGGATCAAGCTGCTGCTGCTTCTTATTTGGCATGCTGCTAGTGGTCTCAACTGCTAACAATGAAGACTGGAATTGTCCCTAAAGAACTATTTCTAAACAAGTCCATAACCCACTTGTCCTATGAGACATCTTCCTCCCCTACCTTTGGTTGGTGGCTATAAGGGGGGTTCAAGCATTTAAGAACCATTATTAAAGTAAGTTTTGAAAAATATAAGCCTACAATTTTCAACTTATCAGTGGCAGGATTTTTCAGAGTAAGTACTTATAGAATAATTAACATCAAAGGAAAAAATAGCATTTGGGCTGGGTGGATCATAATTCCCTGATCCCTGAGTAATTCATTTCTCAGGTGTCAAAGAGCTATAGACTTGTGAGATCAAGGCAAAATTGAGCTAAATATTAAGTTGGCAAGGCTGAACAACTTAGTGAATCCTTTCCCTATCTGAAAATAAAATAAAATAAATAAAATAAAATAAAATAATTGAAGAAATTGGGGCGCTGAAGTGATGGCTCGATCAGTACATGGTCTCCCTTGAAAATATCAAGACCTAAATTCAGTCCCAGATCATGTGTCAAAACTATATGTAGCAATCCAAGCCTATAATTCCACCACTGAGGAAGAAAAAATCACCAGGTCTTCAGGGCTCTCTGGCCAGCAAGCCTAGCCAAAGCTTCAAGCACCAAGTAAGTGATTCACCCTGTCTCAAACACCAAAATGGACAGTTCTCAAGGGAAATATATCTGAATTCACTTTTGGTCTCCATATCCACAAATGTATGTATACCTGGAACTGTGTGTTTACATACATACACACACACACACATGCACACGCACATGCACACGCACATACAAGCACACACCCCACTAACCAGTCCAATAAAAATATGACTAGAATATTATAATTTATGCACAAATACATGTAACGATTCTTCTACAAAGAGTTCATTGGACATTAGGATAGATGGCTCTGTTTATTGCACTCTGTATATATGCTAATGTATCTTATTAAGCAGATATGCTTTGTATTACTTAGTAATTAATCTGAACAATTCAAGTTCAAAGCAATCTATGAATGATTCTTGAAATGATTTTCAAGATAAAGGAAATTTGTTTTTATTGTAATGCTTTTGTAGTTCTGAGTGAGAGAAGAAAATTGAAGACATGTTTTCTTTTAAAGACTATGACTCTCATGAGGTTAAGGACTACAAATTGTCCGTGTGGTTCAAACAGAGGTCACTGTGACATTTGAGACTCTACTCTGTCATATGATATGGTTCCAACCCAAATTATAAAGAACTGTGTTATTCATCTTTCCTTTTCTAAAAAAAAAATTCAATGTACTCAAATGAATTGATTCAAAGGGGGAAATTAAAGGGTGGGTAAAGTTTTTGCTTTACAACATGAAGACTTGATTTCAGATCCTCAATGTTGTTTTAAAAGCCTGGGCATGTCAGTATGTGTTTGTAATTCCACTGCTGGTGAAATAGAAACAAGATAGACAAGGCATGCTCACCTACCAGGTGCTACACAACCAGAGACTCCCCCTACCCTGGTTCAGAGAAAGACCATTTCTCAAAAAATCAGATGCAGGATGATTGAAAACTACTTATTGTTGATCTCTGCCCTCCACAATGGTGTACACATAGGTGTGCAACAGCAGTAGTCACACACACACACACACACACACACACACTTGGTGTTTTAAGTTGGATCACAGATCTATGGTCACTTGGACCTATTGCTTTGAATCACAAAGCAATTGTTTTATCACATGATGTGAGTCTTGTCATCGCATGACATACAGAAATGGAAATGGAGTAAGGGAGTTTACAATATCATTTTGGAGCCATATATCCAATAATTCAACCTCCTCTCAATTTACTATACCTCTTAAAGTTTCCACTATCTCCCAATAACTCCACAGTCATCAAGTGAAGTCTTTATCATGTGGTCTTGGTGGAAGACTTACCCAAATAACAATGGCATCTAAACAAAAAAGAAAGCAAGAAATTCTTTTATTGACTTAGAAACAGTGAGAGATGAACATTTCTTCATCAGGTCTTAGATTGATGGATTTATTTGTTAATGATGAGCTAAAAAATGGGGTGGATTATTAGTAAGATATTCCATTTTAGATATGAGCTGAGAAGACCATTTTTACGTTATGAGCTTAGATTTTTAGAAAGTGAAAAGACATATTTTTCCATCCTCCCTACCCACAAAGACTTCATGTTTATTGCACTCATTTAAAGACCTAGAAACAAAAGAGAATGCTGATAACAGCTCTACTAAAATAAAGGATTTGATACTAAAAGACTTGTAAATGTTTTACACAAAATGTGACACACACATATTCTTTTCAAAGCTTTGCAGCTTGGCCTGCCCTAGCTCAGAGAACTGTATTATCTTCTTACAGGGTAGACATTATTTGAATCACAATTGAGAATTAACACTTTTCCTTGTAACTCTGTGTTTTGATTTGCAAAATGGTAACATGGCATATGTCCTTGAAACAATTGTTGTAAGTCTTGTCTTAGCTCAGTTTGTCAGACTGAAATCACCAAAGGTGGGTGAATTAAATAATGCATTTCTTTTCCCTAAGAGTTCTGAATGCTGAGGGTTCAAGATCACAAGTCAGCATGATTTCTGGTGAGTTCTAACTGCATTTGTTCTTAATTGCTTCTGTGACAGCTCTATTTTAAAGAGTCTCTCTAGACACGATAGCTTCTACCTACAGATCTGAAAAAAAAAATCTTTTATAATTACATAGCCAGAATCATGGATCACAGAACTTGGTAACTTACAGTTTCTAAAACAACATGAAAAATTCTTAAGTTCATTGAAGTATGAGATCCATATTGCATAAAGTATAAGGGAGTTTGTATGTCTTATAGTGGACATTGGAAGTACTGACAATTTTTCTTTACTGTTTTCATGCATTAAGCAAATGGGAAGAGGATAGTGTCATGGAAAGATGTTAAGTACTTGAACGTTCAGAATCTGATGGGAAAAAAATCCTTTGGACATGTTGAATAGGAATGACATGACTTGTTCATCCCTAAGTTCTTACCAATCAAGACTATCTGTTAAATATTTTGTGTATCATTCAAATATATTGCAATGTACTTTGCAGTTAGAAAACAACTTCAGTAAATTTGCGATATTAGGGAAAAAAAGACAATTCTAAAGAATCTATATGAGACACTATAAATGCTATAGTCTTAAATTTTCTGATATTGAATATTTATTTTCCCTATATTTAGAAAATCCTAAACATATATTTAATTAAAATTAATTTATTTGGTCCTGTGAAACTTTCAGGAGACTTCAGGTGAATGGAAATTTTAAATCTTTAACAAGATTTATCAGTCTAAAAAAGGAAAAAAAAAGTGACCTAGCTATAGTGTGCTAAGAGAATGCATGACTAATTCTGATTGCAGATGGCAGACAGATCAGAATTGTTATTACTGGAAGGCCTGTAAGAGCATTTACCATAGGTAAACTTGGAATGCTTGCCTGGATAGATGATAATTTAGGCCCCCTTAACAAGTTTCTTCAAATATATAAAATTTCTTTTTTCTTCTGAAGAAAGATTGTATGGTTATATAAAATCTCCAGAAAAAGAATACCTTAATGAAAAGATTTATAGAAATATTCCATTGTTTGTGTAAGAAATACATTTTAATGGGTCTAGAGATATGACTCAGTGGTAAAAACCGTAGTTATTCTTATTGAGGGCCAGGACTTCATTCCCATCAGCCAAGTAGATCTTCACAACTATTTTATATCCTTCCTGTTCCAGGGTCTCCAATATACTCTTCTGTCCTCTATGGGCACCAGGAGTACATGTATACATACAAATAAACAAAATTCAGGAGCACAAAAAACAACAAATTAATCAGAAAAAAAATAAGAAAATGTTAAAATTTGAACTAATAGAAAACTCATATGTACACCTCTATAGTATATTGCCAAAGCACCAATAACTTTATTGCATGACAGTTGGAGACACAATTTTCAAATTTTGTTTTTACCAGACTGTAAGATCCTGAGAGTGAGTACACTGGATTTATTTAGCTAACAGAGGAACTTTCTCTAAAACAAGCTGGTTCTCAACTAGAATATGTTGGTCAAATAAATGAATCACTAGAGAAAATCTGTGTCTGCTGTCAGCATGCACCATCCCAGTACGGAGAACCCATTTTAGGAATATATTGTATGAAAAGTAAATTCAGGAATCAAATGGATTTTTTAGGTTAACTGTTTTAAAGACATTGCCATAATAATGTGTTATTGAGACACTTTCATAAAAGGTATTGGTTCAGGACATTAGAGTTTACATTTCTTCATACAGTGTTTCCCTAGATCAAATATGTATAACAAGAACTGCATGAAATATTTAATGCAAAGCTTAATAAAGAGCACAAAACCTAGCCAATAGATGTTCAAGAATAGTCATTTGCTATTGGTTAATTCTGCAGTAAGATATATAGTCTATACTTAGACTCTGATAGAAATGTAGGATGTTACTCAATTTAGGGATGAGAAAAATATTCCACTTCCATCAAGCTGAGTAGTCACTATTTTGAGTATCCTTATGATCTGATTAGTTTTGGGGTAAGCCTAGTACAACACCTAAAGCCAGTAAATACAATTTAGTCAGCATTAGTGAAAGCATTTTTCTCAGCTGCTGTCTAGAGAAATACTCTATTTCTGTCTTGTATATACTTATTTTTTTTTCAAAATGTGCTGTCTTTGCCTGTTTCCTACTTTCAGGACTATAAGTGTTTATGATAGGATGACAACACGCTGATTCAGGCCCTCTAACTTTTTAAATACTCAACTCCTATTATAGCTCCTTGACAGTTTCTTTAAAATTAATGCTTTTCTTTTACTAAGTTGTTTGATATTTTAATATTACTAGTGTCTTTTATTTTAAAATGTCCCTATCTAACTTCAGTCATGATGTTTTCATTATGTTAAATGTCTTGGGTCTTTGTAGGTGAAAGGGGTATACTAAACTCTTCTTGTGGGAAGAATCATTTGGGGTCAGGAATAAATGATACCTAATGGAGTGATTCATTAGGTAGATGGCATATCTGATTTCATTACACTCACCTTCTCTATTTCCTGGGTCTCTAGATCAGCACAGTTCTGTAGCAATAGGAACATTGCAACATCACCAGGGCATTATAGCTTCTCATGCCTTTAACCATGGTGACTGATTTAACTAGTGTAGTTTAACACAGAGTCAGAGACACCCATAAAGTCAAGCAGAGAAGCAAAATGCTTCCAAGGCATTGTTGCCTCTGATGACTTCGTTTTTGCAATAACATTTTCATAAGAAAATCATCACAAAATTGGTTCTCTCATAACTTCGTGTATGGCATTGTCATGTTTACAGTAACAACAGGCTTATGTATCTGTCTGATTTTCTAAGCGAACCTCATTTGTAGGTGTACTAAATGTAGTTATTAAAGGAAGCAAATGGATAAAATACCATAAAACTACATGTTCTTTCTGCATCATGTGGAATTACTTCTACCTCATGACAGAATTCGGACATATTTTATCTGAAAAGTTCCCAGGGGCTACTAAGATTGGTAGTGCATCTTGTTTTCCTAAAATTGCTGAATGGATAAACCATTTGCATTCATCTGTTGCATTCATTATTATCTAATTTTGTTAAATTCCTGCAAAATATTATAATAAATCAGGATATGAATCTCTGAATGTGACCAAGTTATAATAAAGCCTTACTGTGTAGTCTTCATATCATACTTAAATACTTCTTAAATGTCACATCAAAGCTACCGTATAATTTAAGCCCTCAAATTAGACTTCAGAAATATAGTAAGCTGAAGACTGAATAAACTTCTCATTTAATTCCATGGTGAATAGTTCTGCTTATGTATAAAATCTAGTTGGTTAAACATGTGTGAGTCGAGATATATTAAATGTATTTATTACATACCATATTAAATTTATGTATCACATTGAATTCATATATGTAAAAAAAGAAATTTTATTCTAACTAGAATATAACTGTAGCAGTTACTTAACATAGGTTCCAGGTAGTGGCAAATAACTTTTAGCAAACCATATAAATTAGGACTCTTGGCATGGGTCATAAATAGGGTGCTTAGTGAGAAACATGTTCTGCATTAAAGGTTGGGCAGGAGACTGGCTGCATATATATATATGCATTAGAGAGGAACCTGAGATTGTCTACAGATCCATTGGTGTGTGTGCGTGTGTGTGTGTGTGTGTGTATGTGTGTGTGTGTGTGTGGTTACATTCAATTTTCAAGTAAGAAGTAGGATTTCTGAAGCATTTTGCTCTGTTTAGTTATTTGAGGATTTCCCATGTTCTTCTCCAGATAAATTAGCCTGATTTCCATTCCAAGTGAAACACAATTCTCATTTTCTCCAAGACCTTGCTCAAACTCATTTTTTATTTTATATGTAGCTTATAAGCATTTAATTATGGCTTAGCATGGTAGCCTTAAATAAGCAACAAGTGTTGCTGAAATAGTGGATGCTATTTTGTCTTCTTCAGTTCATTTTGTCTTTAGGTCAATGTGGCGATGCTTTTTCTTTAAATTACAGCATCCATATGTGCTTGGCATTAGAATTACCTATGTTTCTTAAAGAAGGCAGACTTACAGACTACATTCTAAACCTGTTGAATCTGAAATTCACCAGGTGGAGCATGGGAATCTGTAGCTGACACTTCACTAGATGCTGTGTACAGTTAAGAACAAGGTATCTCATTAGACTTCAAATCCTTAAAGTTGGAATTCATCCTGTTTTCTTTAGGTAGATTTCCACATCAATCTTTAGAGTATTGTGATCTTTTTTATCACTGACTTTGAGAGTCATGCTTATGGCCCTGAAAGCAATCTTGAATTATTTCCCTAAAGAGGTGCTAAGTTAGTGTGATAAAAGCTCTCCATGTGACAAGACATCAGTTTTGCCCTAAATTAAAGTTGTTGTTATCATCATCATTATTTGGTGATCATCTTGCTTGAATCATCTAGGTAGCATTTAACAAATATTTTATTAAATATGAATTATCCACAAACCACAGAGAGGTTCTTAAGATGCCAAGACAGGTCATTGTACTGGGGATTGGTTTTTGTTGTGCAGCATTTAGAAACAAAAGCTGCTTCAATCAGCCTTTGCCTGGTAAGTGTGTAAGCTGAGCATCCAGTGCAAGCAGGGGTTATGGTCGAGGGCACACTTCTCCCTTCCATGACTTACTAAATAATGTAGCTCCCAGGGCTGCCTATGACAGATTTGGTGTCTTGTAACTGCTATCTACCGACGTATGTCCATCATGCCTGATGTCCATTAGTTAGATGACATCAGTGGGTTAAAGAACTGTTAAATTTATGGGTTTTTTTTCTTTCATGGATACATGACTGTGGTACCTGAGTCATTGGACTGAAACTTGACAGAGAAGGACATGACGGTAAGATAAGCTTATTGTAAATATTACTCCTTAAATTCTTTTAATGATTTGTTGTAGCAAAGGTGCCTTAGTCAATTCCCTTAATAAATGTGAATCAGGGGATAAAAGAAAGTAAAATAAACAAATGCACCTTTCTTGTCTTTTCCTTCATGTGTATGAATTATGCATGCACCTTATTAGAGGCATGAATAATGTGCTGTTAGATACACTTTTAGCAAGGGAAAAAAAAAAAAAACCTCTTACAACACCTGTCTTGCTGAACTTAAAAAAGTCAGAAAAGCGGGTAGAATTTACAATAGTAGTTTTAAATATTTAATTATTCTTTTAATATTGGAAACGTCCTTGGAACTCTTAACTCATTTTTCTCACATGCTTCTCAGGTAAATGCTTAGCAACTACCTGCCGAAATTCACAAACAAGAAAAAAAATCTCTCTTAAAAGATCAGCTCATTTTGTTTTTTGGATATTGTTTTAAGGGTTGTCTTTAGATTTCTTTTCTCTGTAAAAAAAATGCTGTTATCTGTGAATATTTCTCAATCACAACAAAATATTGAATGCTTAATAATAATAAATGCAAACAAAACAACAAAAGAAATCTTAAGCTAATATGACAGCATTACTATTTGGTAATCTAGCACTGCTGGAAGTTGCTGGGTGGATGTATTTCCATAAGCCCGGCTTACTTCCTGCATTTGTGAGACTACAGCTTTTATTGGTAGAGAATGTGACTTAATGACAACATAAATTTTGCAGGTTCTTGGAAACTTCTTGTTTTGTAGTTTGAAATGGCAGCTTGCTAATGCCGATATGCCTCACAATCTTCTTACAAGCTGTCACTGCTTAGGACCATTAGTTAGCATTTTAAAAGAGGTCAGAATTATACTGCAGAAATATTTTTGTCTGGCAGACACATAGCTGTAGTTATCAAAGTAGAAAAAGGTCTATCCAAGGACAGCCTTCTTTTCATTCTGATGTCACCGATTCTCATGTTGACAGATCTTTTATTTGGATAAAAATGTTCCCACATTGTAATGGGCATTAAAATATTTATTTTAAGGTAATTGCTACATTGAATATCTGAAAAATAAAATGATAGTAATACTTAAAGGGTTTCTCGAGAAATGCTCTGATCTGTGTGTGTTGGGAAAGGAGGGAAACCAGTGGGAACAATGAGAATTAAAAGAAGCATTTCTCATTTTTTCATGAAAACAAAAGTAAATCAATTTCTCATTGAAATTATTCTACAAACAGTGCAGACATGTAATGCAGACACTGCAGCATGCTCCATTTCAAAGTCAACTTTAAACTACTGCAGAGAGAGAAACAGAGTTTGATAGCCTTCCTAGGCACTCTCCCTGCCTGCCTCAGAGGGAGGCTTCCTGTGAATTTCAGCAAAGGCTAGTCTGCTGGGTGCCCACCACAGACATGTGGCAGTCACCTCTCAAGTTTCTGAAGCTCTACCTTGCCCTCTTTCCTGGTGTATGTTCAGACTGCTTTCTCAACCATAGAGTGCCACCTTCTCCAAGCAACAAACTTTGCATCACTTGCCATCAGATGCAGGTTACCATTTCATAGAAGCAACATGAATGAATATATTCATTACAATCAGAAGGAAAAGAAGCAGCCCATGCCGGTCCCAGAGAACTTGCTAGTACTGTAACTTAACACAGACTTGACTGCAGTAAACTGACTCTGCGGCTTAAGTTACCATCAGTGGCCATTCTCTGCTTAGTGAAAATTGAGAATATTGGAATCTGATGCTATGAATATTAGAGGGACTGGGGGAAATTTAAAAATACACTGGAAAAGTGAATAATTATATATTTCATTTCTCTTCACATAAGAAAACTGTTTAAACCAGTGCTACTGGTGACAGTATTTACACATTTGAGGGGCAGATACAGGAAAATATGCTGCCTTAAATCCAAATGGCAAACACACTTATTATTATTTTTAAAAACTCTTCAGTTCCCAAATATATTCATATTATTTCGAAATAGTAAAATACATTTCTTTGTAAGCATTTTTCCTCTAATGATATCCACACATTTATTTCAATATTTCGGTGTTGCTTTTGCAATTAATATTTCCAATAGCCTCAAAAATTCTTTATATACTATTTTATTTGTACGCATGTGTATATGTCTATGTATGTATATATGTGAGTGTGTGTGTGTGTGTGTGAGTGTGTATGTTTTAGTGTGAGTGTGTTTGTGTGAGTGTGTGAGTGTGAGTGTGTGTGTGTGTGTGTGTGTGTGTGTGTGTGCATATTCTGTGTATGCCAGAGGCATGCAGGTAACCACAGAGGCCAGAAAACAAAGTTTGATTTCCATGGAGCTGGAATTATGGATAATTGTGAGTCAACTATTGTGAGTGCTCAGAATTGAACTAGAGTCCTCTGAATATGCTGCAAGCCTCACAAATCATTGAACGCTTAGGACATAGTTTATGAACTTACCCCATCAACTGAACCTTAGGAATTGTTAAAATTAATGATTGTAAAGACCTTTAAGATGAATTATCATTCACTAAACTAGCACTTTGGTGTTTGTATTCGTATTTTAGAATGAAGATTAAAAAATAATTAAGAACTTTGAAACTTTTTACTTTGAAACTTTGTTTTTATATTTATGTATATGTGGGAACTTGCAGATGCCAGAAGAGGGCATCAGATCTCCTGGAACTGGAGTTCCTGGTGGCTGTGAGGTGCTCTATGTGCAGTGTTGAAATCAGAATTTAGTCAGGAAGAGTAACATGAACTCTTAACCACTGAGCCACCTCTCCAGCCCCAGGATTTTGCTATTGTTAACATTAATCATGTTGTTTAAAACATCACTTAGTATAATTTTGTGATAATCATATATTTCTGAGATTTTAAAATATGTTTAAATAACTATGCTTTCAACTTGTCGATTCATTGTTCATGGAAAAGCAAAACAAAAGTGTGTCCTTAAATACCCAACATACAAATTATGACTTGGAAGAGGTCTCAGTAAATCAATTGTATGAGAGTATCTACAAAACTTATTTAGAATTTGACTTCAGAAGTTTAAGTGGTTGGGAAAAGCACTTAGTAATTTTTATTTATTCAAAAACTTGATTTATTTTCTACACGAAATGTCAAACAGAAACTTTATTGTCTTTGCTTCATGCAATGGGTCTCAAGCCTGCTAGAAACATTTTGGTTAAAAATAAGCTCAGCATTAAAATCAAGACAGGAGATAATCCTTAAAAATTACATATATTACAAAGTGTAGCCTATCAGAAAGAATCCAGTCTTTACTTGTGGTCATTTTGGTTTAAGACAGAACTACTCTTTCCTTAGTTAAAAATTTTCACTCTGCAGACATGCTGCTCTTTCTTTTAAGACAATCCATCACTTGGCAGCAACATGACATGAAATGTTTGGAATCCTAATGTGAATGCCAGCTCCCATGTACTTCCCAAATGTTGACAGATGATAACTCTGTACATCAATATGAGTCATCACTATCATTTCCATGCTTCTCAAAGCCTACATTCCAAAACAACATTCTTAAAGTCTTATCAGATGCTTATTAGAAATGTATTTAATTCTGCCCCTCCAAAATTCTCCTGAGTTTAAACTAATTTACAAGAGAAGAGACTATTGTTTCACACCATGAGTCTAGCTTAAGAAAAGAAATCCTTCTATATATTGTTGGTGACTTGTGTAAACTCTAAATGTGTAGCATGAGGGCATTATCTATTTAAACATTTACCTGAGTGCCAATTTCACTCCAGACACTGTGTTTCAGGTCCAAGGAAACCTTCTAGACAGAAACTGATATGATCCTTGTATTCAGAACTTTGAATGTTAGGGAACTAATAAAATAGAAACCTAAACATGTGTGAAAGCACAATTGTCATTATCTGTCCAACGAAGACTACATTGTAGTAAAGATTAAATAGTGACCTATAAAAGCACTGAGGAATCAGAAATGTTTCTCTAAATGGGTCATATTTTGAGCTAAAAACAGAAGCATATCTAACAAAAGCCAGAAGATCAGGAGACAGAAGACTCAAATGGCTTTAGAAAATCCTATACCCTCATCTGGCCTTCAAGAGCAATAGGTACATTGTGCTCACTTTTACATGCAGACAAGCAGCTATACACTTAGAATAAACAAACTTTTTTTTTTAAAGAGATAAAGGCACAATGAGAGGTGGGAAAGAAGAAAGCTACAGGGTTCATTTACTTAGAATCAAACTATTTTATATGCTTTATGTGATAGGCTAAAGAGCACATATTTATACTGCAATAAGAATCTAAGTCATGTAAACTCATGGATATTTCTATTTTCATAATACATTGGCTAATCATCAGGTTCAGTGACTCTAGTTATTAAAGCATAACTAGGTGAAGACACACTAGACAAAGACAGTATAAATCCACATACTGAACAAGGGGTCTTTTTGATCACTGTTCATATGTCTGACTACATAAAATGACAAAAAGGGTACATAACAAAACCAGCACAATGCCAGTGGTTGAAAAGAAGAAAATCATATATATCTTTATGTGTGACAGAATACAGAAAAATGCTATAAGTAACTGGCTGCTTTCACAAAAGAGCATTCTAGCTGATTCTCACCTCTTCCCATATAGATGTGTGTGTGTGTGTGTGTGAGTGTGTGTATGCATGTGTTTGTTTGTGCATGTAGTGACATTCATAAATATATATTTTATGAATAAGCTATAATTTACAATGTGATCTTTAAGAATGTTTAGATAAATGTTAATAAAATAAAAATACCTAAAAGTTTGAACATAATAATGATTAACAGTTTTTACTAAGACATTGCTACAGTCATGACTAAGTAAAATGAATAATATATATATATAAATATATATATATATATATATTTGGTTTAATATGTAATATATATTCTATACACATGCATAACAAAACATGTACTCACGGATTATAATTAGTGAGTTTTGATTTCCATCAATATTTATACAAATGGCTCTGATAGCACTTAAAAATACAATGGAGAATACATTTCAATGATATCTGGCCTAATAAGTTTAGAACAACTTTGAATTACTTAGACTTTTTATATTTTGAAGGACTTTTCATTGCATTTTGCAAGGACGTGTGCCTTATAATTTTCTAAGATGAATATGTTAAGTGTCTTAAACTCTTTATTCCGTGTAATCTTTTCCACATTGTTTTCTGAATAACTATGTTTAATACTAGTGTCCAGCTGAGCAAATGTGAGACATGCTGCCCTCTGTAGTGCTTGTAATTCTGTTATTGAGTCTCTGGGATGAAGAATTTTCTTAATTTTACTTCACACTTGAACACAATCAGCAATAAGAGAGCAGCCTCATGGATTATTATTGACAAGTCCAGCAACAAAGGTCATCATGACCTGCTGTGGAAACTAGAGAACAAACATCTCTTATTTAATGGGAGTAGTCTGCATTCAACTGAGAAAGAGATGTTACAAAGTAAGTGAAGTGAGAAAAACTAGTAAATGTTAATCATCAGGATATATATCATATATCATATACATGAAAATGAACATGGTAGCTATACGTTAGACTACAGGTAGAGCATGAAATTGGCATTTGGTTATTGGAGTTGGACTATCTGTCTAGACAAAAGGCGTTCAGAACCAATAGCTTATGAATCTCTTGGCAAAGTGAGCTGCAGATCTGTTTTTTCCTCTTAATTCCCAGCATGAAAGCCAGGCTCCTTATACTCCCTAGAGGAGCGCCCAGTTATTGTTAAGCATCATGGCAGGGTTACAAAATCCCCTCTGTTGATCATTTGGCATCCTTGTATAACCGAGCACAAGAAACATTTTTCTGTTTTCCATGTGATACCTCCAAGAGAAGGGAGCCTTCATTAGCATTGGGTGATGGGTATGGAGATGTGTCCTAAACATAAATAGGGAATGGAGAGATGTTTGCTTCCCAACTCATGAAGCAAAAACTTAGAATGGCCTTCTCAGAAGTCTTTGATGAAGACTTGTTAGCAAAGGGAAATGAGTACTTTTTCTTCTTGCTATGTTGGTCTCTTAGTTCATAGGATTTGTAGCTGTTTAAGCCCACTGACATCCTTTGTCTTGGCACCCTGGACAGCGCCTTCCACACACAGAAAAGCTACCAGGCAATGAGGAGGTTTACAGTTCACTGCCAACTTGTTTTCGTTTATTGAACAACCAGACTGTATGCTGTCTTCTCAGTATGGTTTATCACCTAGGTTTTCTGGGTAACTACAAGAAATGGCAAGAGCCTTTGCTATTTGGGGAGACTCAGATGCCTCTTTGTCCAACAACTAACACCTGGTGTCATTGTCAGTTTATTGTTACCAACACGTTCGCAGATTTTCCCAGCCATGTAAAGAATCTCTCTCTTCAAACTCATTTTTTTAAAAAAAGAAAATTGATACATGATATTCCTTTATTTGGTTATAAAATAGTAGGTTTCCATATGACTTACTCATTTCCCCTTGCTGTCACTTCTATTGCTTGTCCTGCTATGCCCTGCTTTCTTCTTAAACATTTTCATCCATAGTTCTCCCATTATCTATTTCCATTTTACCTACATTCTAATACTTCCATGCCTTAAAGAGTCTTCCACCTATTACCTACCATCTAGCTTATTGGTTTATTAGTTTCCTGTCACTCTAAAGTGAACATATAGAACTACAGAATCAAATGTAGGATCCGTGTTGAAGGACAGCATGCAACATTTATCTATGTCAGGTTACCTAACTCTCAATATAATTTTCTAGCTCCAATTATTTACCTTAAAATTAAATTGTTTCATTTCTAAAGCTGAGTAAAATTCCATTATGTTTATATTTTCACCATCTGTTTTTATTATCCTTTCCCATATCAATGGATATATAGGCGGCTCCATTTCCTAGCTATTGTGAATAGAGCAAAGAATAGGGATAGGCAGTAATCTGTACGGAATGGAACAAAGGACACAAGAGCTGCAAGACAGGGAGAAATGTTGAGAAATGTGTCTTCTGGAAAAGCCATAGCCGCTACAATCCTGACCTCTCAAAACTAAGGATGTCTGCACTAAATCTACACAAGTATGGACCCATCAATACTCAGACATGGGTGGAGACGATGATCAGTGGGCCCTGGCATTCACTTTTAAACTACTGTGAATAACTGATTTTGGGAGAGTGAGTCACTGCTTTCCGGAATACAGCACCAATGACTACATACAATGAATAGTAGCAATACAATTGTCACATGGATGACCTTGGTTAAAAAAAAAATGAGTTCTAAATCTTATCAACAATATGAGTGTAGGGAAGGGACTATGAGGAGGAGTTTGATAGGGATGGAAGGAAATACAAGATAGCAAAGGGAAGTCATCAGAATCTTTCATATACATGCATGAAATTCTCAAGAGAAAGTAAACGGAGAACATATCAGAATTAATGGGTCAAGCATTTCTTGCCCCCTTTGTATTCTCTGAACTTAGAAATATGAGAAGAGCAAAGAAAGAGTTAAAATGTAGGACCTACTCCCTGAACGTTAATGACAATTGGGGAAATTAGTTGCACATTTTGAAAATCGTTTGCCCCGGGCTAAGCAGTCAGACATGATATATATTTCTTTTATTGTAGATTTCCTTTTTCTTAATTTGCTTTGATTTTTGTCAGTGCAAAGAGTGTGCTTTTTGTATGTGAAGTGTGCTTGATGTTCTCCTATTAATGCTTTTACATTATTGATGCTTCTAACAAAACAATGCTAGATAAGAAAAGAAAATCCAGGAAATCGATAGCCATATTTTTCCTCAGCTGTGTGGCTGCCTAGGTACCATGTTGTCTCTTTACTTTGAAAGATTTTTTATTTTTCTTTTTAGGTTTTGCTGCCATTTTATTATTATTATTATTAAATCATTTTTTCATTTTTAATCATTTTTTACTGTCCAGATTTTATCCCCCTCCAGATCCACCATCTGACTGTTCCACATCCCATAAAGCACATCCCCTACCCCTGTCTCCAAGAGGATGTCCCCACCACCCCCACCCCCGCCCCACCAGACCTCCCCACTCCCTGGGGCCTCAAGTCTCTTTAGGGTTAGGTGCATATTCTCTCACTGAGGCCAGACCTGGTAGTCCTCTGCTATATATTTGTCAGGGACCTCATATCAGCTGGTGTATGGTGCCTGATTGGTGACTCAGTGGCTGAGAGATCTCAGGGGTCCAGGTTAGTTGAGACTGCTGATCTTCTTATAGGGTCGCTGTTCCCCTCAAGCTTCTTCCAACTTTTCCCTAATTCAACCACAGAGATCTCCAGCTTCTGTTCATTGGTTGGGTGTAAATACCTGCAGTTGACTCTTTCAGCTGTTTGTTGGGCCTTTCAGAGGGCAGTCATGATAGGCCCACTTTGGTAAGCAAAACACAACATTAGTAATGGTGTCAGGCCTTGGGGCCTCACTTTGAACTGGATTCGAATTTGGGCCTGTCAATGGATAGGCATTTTGCTTTTACAGTTCTTTCAGACAGGAGCAGTTCTAGGTCAGAGTTATTGACTGTGGGATGACAACTTTTCCTTTCACTTGATGCCCTGTCTTTCCTACTGGAGATGGATTCTACAAGTTCCCTCTCCCCACTGTAGAGTATGTCATCTAAGGTCCCTTCCTTTGAGTCCTGAGAGTCTCTCATCTCCCAAGTCTCTTATACTGGTTTTACAAACAATTACTAGTGCCTCTAAGTATGCTTGTTTGGGGGATTGAAGAGTGCTTATGTCTTCCATCCTGATACAGAACTATATGATCAAATAAGTTCAAATCATTTGGACTGTTTGCTATAGCAGAAAGTAGATTTCTTCTTTGGCTTGTTGGTTTGTTTACTTCTTGGACTTTTGTTTTATTTTGTTTTTTTTTTGTTTTGTTTTCATTTGTCTTTTCTAACTGTGCAAGTTTGAATCAGAAACAATCATTATACTAAATAATCAGATATGTTTACTTCTACCAGCTGTGACATTGTCTCACAAAACCATGTTATTAAGATGCTTTCTATCACTTACTTATTTACAGAAAAGACATAAGTTCCAGACCTTGTTGGTAGAAGTCTTGTCATTTGCTGGTTAGCTCCAGAGAAAGATATTCAGATCTTACATGGTGCCACTGTTTAACAAAGACATTCAGTAGTAACTAACACAAATATATTAATTAGTGATATTTTTGTAGCCAAAATTTCCAATATGTTTTAGTCTAAGAATTTTTGTCTTTGAACATTTCTTTTTCTCAACATTGAAGTCTAGGGTACTCATAAGCAGTGTAAATATTTTAGTAATTAAATGATGTTTTACCAAAATGTAGAGATAGAGTTAGTAACAGGAATTAATAACTCAATTGAGGAATATAATACACAGTTTTCTAGAGACTGTCACTAAGTATAAAATAATATAATATAAAACACCTATTCTTGTGCTACCATGTGGTGTTGCATGTGTATAATTTTTACAATTCAAATTATACATACCTATCTCTTCAAATGTTTACCACCTCATAATAAAAACATACAAAATCATTAATTTATAATATTCAGTATATTTTAATTATCTACAGAAACTCACTATGCAATAATAATAATAATATTAATAACAGTATTAGTAATGAATCATAATGTTGACCTGACTGGAATTCAACATAGAGAACAGTATACCACAGTTTGGAAAGAGTAAGAGATAGAGTGAGGTCGAAAAAGTTTGGCCAAAGACAGCTGAGTCATACCATTTGATATTTTATAAGCATCATTTTCTTTATCTAATGAAGCTTTTTAATGTCACAAAGTTAGTGAATCCTACCTTGGAAATGTGTTATCTGCTGTATGTATCAAACTATAAAGTAGTGCCAGGATCACAAGCTCATCCTTAAATCCATTTAGTGCCTAGCAAATTTTGTTTCAGATGGAGGAAAACAAAACATCAACTATTACCAAGCTTTTAACATAGTAAGAGAATATATTACTTAATGAAAACAAAGTTAGTTTCTTCTATATACATTTATTAATCTAATAAGTGCAGTTAGTATTGTACATTATTTTCTAAAATAAGAACAACATCTAAAGAAATCCATAGCCATTAAGTTAGATGACTTTTTGAGATACTTCCAGCACTTATTCTAAATGGTATTGTATACCACTTTGCTGACACTTTTTACTGGAAAATGCAAGATCTTTCAGAGAAAAATTTATTTTTAAAAGCTCTAAATTTGCAATGCAGAATCTAGGTTGGAAAAAGAGCTATTTATATTGAAATGACAGAATTCATGGTAGGTTGTAACTATGGCTGACCATAATTTATCTCCTTCTACATGTGTGTGAGAGCCTGTGTGTTTTATGGTAAAAATATATTTTTCCATTTGAATTATTTTCTAGTCACCATAAAAATTTGAAACAAAGTCCTGTTCAAATGAGCTTCACAATGAGATACTAAAAGCACAGAACCAACATTAAACCCCAGTGGTATGAGGAACAGATAAATTTGAAATTCAGGCTTGGCCACTGAGAACCTGGGCAAGTTATTCAACACTAATTCTCTATCAGCAACTCAATAATAGTAGTAGCAAGTAATTTGTGCATGATGATTTGGAGGAACAAAATGGATATACATATAAAGCAATTATCCAAGTGTTTGCCTTATACCTAAGGTTTAATAACAATAAGCTATTGGTCTGTTGCTTCTGAAGTAAGAGGTTTACAAAAACCAATAATTGAAAAGAAATATTATGCCATTACACATGGGAAACAGCCCCTTCTGCTTCATTGCCTTTTTCATAAGTTACTCTTTTTCTCAGAATTAATTCAATGATGAATTTACAAGGCTGATTTTGCATAGAAGGAATAGGAAGGAAATTTTGTCTTCCTAGTCTTATTCTTGTTTTTTGTTGTTGTTGCTTGTTTTTAGAAATATATATATATATATATATATGCATATGTGTGTGTGTGTACACTGTAGCTGTCTTCTGACACACAATAAGAGGACATCAGATCCCATTGCAGATGGGTGCGAGTCTCCATGTGGTTGCTGTTAATTGAACTCAGAACCTCTGAAAGAGCCATCAATGCCATTAATGGCAGAGCAATCTCTCCAGCCCCTTATTCTTGTCTCTTTATGGTTATCTGGCCCTGTCCACGTTAACTGTTCCTCTCAATCTGTGCGAATTGTGGTTGACTGTCATGGCAATGTGCCATCAAGGCAAGAATCTTTAAAGATGTATTTGAACACAACTGACATCTGAGCTTATAGTGACCTTTCAATGAAAGAATTTTTGACATTTCAGGACAATCTGGAGCCATCTACTTTCCCCATACAGAAGGGGTCATTGAGTCTACTGAGGCAGAAATGGGAATCTAATGACTGCCAGAGAAATGAGAGCTATCCTGGAGGTAGTCGGTGCAGGCTCTTCCAGCTTAAGGACGGCAACTTGCTTGAACCTGAAGGAGAGGAAGAAGTACTTTCAATGCATGACCCTCCAGAGACACCAAGTCTGTCTTGCAGCACAAAGGAAGAGGTCTTGAGTGGAGAGCCTGAAGATGGAGTTCCTGAGGGCCAGAGTGACAAACTCAGAGACTCTGGCCAGCCTGACGTACTGAAGGAGGATTCCCTGACCAGTCGGCGCAGGATTGAACGCTTTTCCATTGCCCTGGATGAGCTTAGGAGTATATTTGAGTCTCCTAAGAGTGGAGTGAACCCAGCTGGAGCAGTTGAATATGTCCAAAAGGTAAGAAACCATTGACTTCAGGATTACAGTTAGCAAATCTAGAGGCTTGCCTAGGCTGGCATGTAGTCCTGACTGCTTTTTATTTTTCCCTTCACCTATACCCAGCTGTCTGAGTAACATCTTTGAAGCTTGGCATCTTCTGTTATTGACTTCTTTATAGTTTCTATCAATGGGGACTTGACCCCATTCCACTCCTACAAAATCAATTCTGATACGTGTTGTGTTGCTTGTCCTTTGTGTGTGTGCCTGGTTTGCACAAGTAGGATATGAGTTCCTTGAATCAAGAAAATTTTCAAACCATTTGTTGTGTCTCAAACATCAAACGATTATAACAAACTTAAAAAAGTACTGTGAGGGAATGTTTGAAAACGTTTCCTTTCACTTTGAGGTTTTCTTAAAGTTTAGTCTGTGGAAAGAAAATGGCAATAGATTAGCAGAAAACAAAACTTATCATGTGTTTTAGCATAGAAGTCACACATGAAGAAGGATGCTCAAAAGACACCTTAGGAGTTGAAACTGAAATAGCAGGTTGACTGCAAAAGAACAAGGGTTTAATAGTACTGGCAAATATGTAGCAATGAGGTATGCTAGGCTGAGAGGAAATTTAGTCATTGGTATATAATGTAGTCAATGTTCTATTATCTATGTGTAAAAGTCATCAGATAACTGCCTGTGTTCATCCCTTCCCAAATCAGGTGTCAGACCCAGAGTCCATGAAAAAAATTCCTGTAGACAGATGGGGTCTACCAGTGAGAATTGCCTACATCTGCTACTAACCAATGTAGATTTAAGCTTATTCTTACTACAGGACATTTTCCTAGGGTCATGTCTTTGTCTGCAGAAGTCTGTCATTTTTCTGAATAACAAACTTGGAATATGCCAAAAGAATAATTTAGGATAAAATGCTTTGCTATCCCATAAAACTTATTAGTAATGGTGTGGTATGAAATGAATGAAGGCTTTGAAACTACAGTAACCTAGATTTCTATCCATAAACCTATAATTTGCTTCTGAAACAGAATAACATTTGACCATACACACATAAAAGTTTTAATCAACTACTTTATGGTTTTTCAAATTATAGAAAAATTATGCATAATATTCTCATATTACTAAATACTAAGTTTGAATTTCTTTATATACTCGGTGAACACTTATTGTTGATTATGATCATTTGCCATGTCTATTACTTGAAGGAGGACTATAATCAAAGACAGAAAATAGGATCATTAGTATCGTAAATAATGACCACATTCTCTACTTCCATGGTCAAGTAAAACAAATATTGTTTGAGTCTAAATTACTAAAAAAAATATACACATGCCAAGGTCTGTAAGATGATAAATTACAATTGAATTTTCTTTTATAATTTATTTTTTCTCAAATCGTAATTCATTCACAGGGGTTATAAACACAGAAAGGCAGGATGTGGAAAAGGGAATGACACTGGAGTGTGGGTGATCAGGAGGAATACAGATATCATCAGAACCGGGTATTGGCTGGGTGAAGGTTCAGGGGACAAGTCACTAAGACTCTGCCTATGACTCACTTGTCCTTATCTAAGTTGGTATTGTCTGCCCAGGCTAAATTAATAACAAACAATGATATTGGTGTCTTATCAGAAAGTAAAGCCCATGCTTTGTCTTTGAGGTTTAACCTGAGGATATTTGTCATGATGCCTCAATCCTACTCTTGCTTAAACATAATAACATAAATACAAGAACATTCCTATTTTCTGCTTTATTTTTTATATGTATATGTGTACATGCATGGACATGTGCATGTCTGTACTCATGTATATGGAGATTAGAAGTCTAGCTTGGGTGACATTCCTCAGGAATTGTCTACCAAGGAGTTTGCTAATTAGGACAACTATTATTGGGATCCACTCGTATCCACCTATAGACTACAAGCAGGTACACAAAGGCTGTTATGTTTCTGTGGTAAGCAGTCTACTACAGTGGTTTTCAACCAGTGGGTCAAAGCCCCATTGGGGGCTACATGTCAAATATCTTGCAAATCAGATATTTATATTATGATTCATATCATTTATGATGTAACAACAAAATTAAAAATTTATGGTTAGGGTCCCCAGAACATGAGGAACAAAAATAAATGGGCATAGCATTAGGAAGGTTGAGAACCCACTGCCCGACTCACTGAGTTGTCTCCACGGCCCCTGTTCCTAATTGTCCTATTGGTACTTATGTAACAGTCTGTGCTCCTTGAACATCAAGTAAGTAATATATTGAATGATAATAAATGATAGGAAGACAGATTTGTGAGATTATGTTCAAAGTAGAGGATCTCTCAGAACTGCAGCAGCATGCTGAAACGTGATTTGAAGATTTTCTTTATAGTGATATTTCTACAGGTGTGATCCATTTTGTTTGTACTTTGGTAATTCTATTTAGTTGGATGACAAAAAACTGGGGTACATCCAGATATATTTTCGAATGCTAGTTATTTTATCTTCATAAACTCGGCAAAGCAACAAACTATCCATTCAATGTTGATTTTAATGAAATAATCCAGGGCATATCCCTAGGCTAATTAATGAAAAAGTGGCCAAATGTAGAGCAATTTTACACACACACACATGTGCGTGCACACACACATCAATTGTAACTATATAATCTGTTCTAATATAGATAACTTGCAGCTGCTTAACAATAGAGAAATGATGCATAAATAATATTCTGGCTAACATGTGAGAGCACTATTATTCAGCATGGTATGTGGCTTGCTACACAGGATTCAAGTCTACTTATAGCCAAAATCAAATACATGAATATCCATATTTTCTTGAAAATATTGATTTATCTAATACATATTATATAATGTGTTTAAACTATTCTAAAGTACCATCTCATAATTCATTATTTCCGTAAGTTTATGATGCATTAATTGTGCCTTTACAAAATTTTTGTCCACAGCAGGCACACATTTTAAAGTCATTACATAAGGACTAGTAAGAGTGTTAAAAAAAATTATTTCCCAACAAATTCTATCAACAAATTGCTAAAAAATGGGGGGGGCATGAAGAAAGATAAGTCAATCAAGAATTAAATTACTTTCTATCAGTGAAACGTTTTGATGTGTTTTTAGGCATGTGAACACAATTCTAGTCCAAGTAAATCTGAAATTAGATATTTCACCCTTTGCATAGTGATTACAAACATACAATTCATGTTTAGTCTCTGTGGGTTCTTTCTTCTCTTCCTATCAACACCTTATATTATTAGGTGTCATTACAATATAATGAGATAATTTGTATTTGCATAAATTTTTGCTACTTCATAACTCTGACACATATTTATGGAAAGCCTTAGAATCCTGACGATGTGGAGAAAGCGCTTCAATATTTATGACATTTAATGTGAGTATCAGACTTCATTTCAAATACAGAAAACTGTCTACAGCTAGCACATTATTTCAATAATAAGAAACAATTAACTTCATTCATTTTCGCTTTGCTACAGATGAAGTGCTTTAACTATAGGCATTTGGTTTTGAAATGCCAAAGATTTCTTGCAGTTTAATGAAAATTTATAAAATTATGTATATTTGAAGTATTATACATACACATACATGCAAAAATGACACACAATATATTTATTTGCATATATTAATATTTTTCAAACATTTCATCAAACATGGAGAGAATGTGTCTTATTTATTTAAGTGTCCATGTGAGTGTAATTTGGTTTAGAATGGTATTTCTCAGTAAGGAAATAAAGAACTAGGACCAGCTTAATATGATTTCCCTAGATTACATTATTTTCTATAAACATGAAAGATCATTAAAGAGAGATATCTATGCTCTAAAATTTCCCTATGTTGCAGAATCTTATTTTAAATAATTATCCATAATATAAAATATTAAATAATAAAAAGGAATTCTTAAAATGATTTTGTTTGTTGCTATATTAGGAATTTACAGATATGTACAACCTTACCCTAGAATTTATAAAATACACAGTCAAAGAAATATAACCTGACCATAAAACTGAATATATTATGTGTATAGACAAACTGTAACTTATCGATACAAATTCAAAGAGTATCATCACAAATAAATAATGTGGAATGTAAATTTGAGGGAGCTTTTTTAGAGTTCTAAGAGTATGTCACAAGACTATAAATCTTAGGAGGAATAATACATCATTCAGTACAATGTTATGTATCAGAATTTGCTTTGTCTACAGTTGGAGCACAGTCCTGTGAATACCAAGAGCTCATTTGGTGTATAAAGTTGATGTAGAATTTTGGTACCAGCAATTATGGAAAGCTTGTATTACAAAGAGAGGAAAAGAGAGTTTTACAAATGAAGATTTAAAAGCAAAAACATGTTTTTCTCAATTCATAATTTATTTTATAGCTTATGTAGATCATGATGAAAATTCATATCTTTTTAAGTGAGATTTGCTCAACTCAGACTATATATTTCTGAATGCAAGCAGAGCTTAGTATTATCTGAAGAACAGGCAGGTGGACATCCTTCTGTCTTCTTCAAAGACTTCATTTGCTCTACACGGTATGAGAGGATAAAGCCCCTAAAACTGTTTCCGGAAAGATCTGCAGCCTTCTGTTTGTCCCTGTGGTTAATGAACATTTTTGTTGTGATTCAATTAATCAATCTTGACTTTATTCCATCAGAGTCCCCTGGGCTCCAAATGGTAAACAATCTGATTATTTCATTATGTGGCTTAATGACTCCCTGTGTTTTCAATGAGCTGCTATAATTGTTCGTAAATCCATTCAATTGAAGAATTGAGATGAATTTACTTAATATTTAACAGTGGCTATGTCTATCATTTATTTAGTTCCTGGGTTTTTGACAAAGACCATTCAAACATGAAACAAACTTAACATAAAGTACTAAAAGTACATAAAGTCAGTATACACTGGTTGTGTTGGCTTAGAATGTATTGACTGAGTCTCTTCTACAATTGGAGACATGGAGGAAAACAAGAAGACAAAGCTAAGGAGACTATATTATGTGCACATCAATTGTTAACATGGCTCATGTCTAATCAAAGATGTTCAATACCATCCAATATTAGTTATTTTCATTCAGTTCAATAATCAAAGCTTCCAGTTTTGTTTGATGACAAATCTGGCACCATCCACCTTTTAGTTATGAGTGAAACCAGTCACTTGAAAGCACAGGTGACTCAGAATCCCCAACTGAGCTTCCGTTACAAGATCACTTCATTAGTAGTTTGAACTTAGCTGTGCTCCTCAACCCCAGATATATGGGCACTTAGGGCCTGATTTCGTGTAATCTCTGGAGCAGTTCTCCTTGGACTGAAACCTATGGCACAGCCTCCTGACCCATTGCATTCCTTCTCACCGATGTTTGTGAAATAATTTATCACAAGCACTGTGCATTCAATAAAAAATTATTTAACAAGATAAACATTTTCACATCTTGAGAATGATTACTAAAAGCATATTTAACAAATACTTATAAAAATTGAAAACTTAAAATTAAATATCAGTGCATATGGTGCTGGAGAGATGGTTCTTGAGTTAAGAGTGCTGGCTGCTCTTCCAGATCAATTCCGAGCAACCACAAGGTGGCTGATGCCCTCTTCTGGTATGCAGGTGTACATGCAGATAGAGCACTCATACACATTGAATAAAAATTTTTTAAAAATCTGTACATATGAAAATATAATCATAAACTCCAGTATATGGCCCTACACCCATACACATAATGGAAACATTAAATAAACTAACTAGACGCTATAAAAATCTATCCACAGAATTTTGAAGAAAATGTGGTGATTAGTATATACTATACAGGAGGAGTTGAAAGAGAAAAGAACAAAGAGTGAAGTAGATCAAAATATATCATATGCATGTATGAAATTATCAAAGAGCAAATTTTAAAAGGATAAATAGGATATTCTTTCCTTGATCAAAATATAGAGATATATTTGAAGAAGTAAAATGTATCTATTTTGCCTGAACAATGAAAATATCATTTTATCATAAAGCTGAAATGTAATTCTAAGTAAGATATATTACTGCACTACTTCTTAGGTAACATGATGCACATGTTGACCACTTTCATTCTGATATAGCATATAGGAGAATGTTTGATAACAGTCAGTTGGAGCATTTGGCTCAGTAGCTTCTTGAGGGTGTAAACTAGAATGAGCAGTTTTACTTCCATATTCTTAATCTTCATGTATATAAAATGAGAAAATTATACAACATAAAATTTTTGTGAACACCAAGTTGTATAGCACCTGGAGAAGCTTTTAAGAGATAGGTACAATAAAATTTAAGAAATGGCCCTCATGCCTCACTGAACAATGACAGGGGGACGAAAGCCATTACAAGGTCCCCTTCAATTTCTGGAGGTCAGGCCTCTATCCCCGCCTTCGAAAGATTAGAATCGCCACAGCCCTTCTATACTTAGAGAAGGGAGGAGATGTCAGGGGCAGCCCTGATTAAACACTGAAGGCCTAAAATCAGCCATAGGCCTAAAATCAGCAATAGGCCTGTCATATATGTATACTAACACCAAGTCTTGGGTTTCTGTGGGAAAACATTGAAACAGATGGCTATAAGCTATTGTAAACAGGCAGCTTTCGTGGAAATTTACCAGCCTGAGGAGACATAGACCTTGTAGATAGGTAGCCTTGGCAGACAATACCAACTTAGATAAGGACAAGTGAATCATAGGCAGAGTCATAGTGACCTGTCCCCTGAACTTTCACGAAGCCAATACCCTGTTCTGAAAGATATCTGTATTCCCCCTGAACACCCATGCTCCAGTGTCATCCCCTTCCCCACATCCTGCCTTTCTGTGTTTATAACCCCTGTGTGAATGAATTACTATGTGAAAAAATAAATAAATTATTAAAAAAAAAAGAAATGGCACCAAAGTATCACCAAACAGATACATTCTTAGATTTTCTTATCCAAGCGATTTCCTTATGTGGCCTTGAGAAATGTAACCACAATGGACTTCTATTTTCTCACTTGGAAAGGAAGACACTTCTACTTGAAGTTCCTAAAAGTGGAGTGCTATGTAGCTTTTGTTAATTTAATAGAAACACAGAGTCACTAAGTAAGAGGGTGCTTCAACTGAAGAATTCTCTCCACCAGATTGGTCTGGAAGCATATCAGTAGGACATTTACTTTATTAATAAGTGATACGGGAGGGATGAGCTCAATGTAGGTGGTGTTACTACTGTGTGGGTGGTTTGGATTGAGTAAGCAAACAAACACAGCAAGCAACAGGGAAAATGCCAGCATCCTTTTATGGTCTCTGCTTCAGTCACTGCCTCTGGCTCCTGCCTTGATTTCCCTTGATGATGGACTATAGAAAGTACGACTAAATAAAACCCATCCCACAGGTTGCTACATATCATGTGCTTATCACAGCAGCAGACAGGGAACTATATAGAAATAAATAGGTATCAGAGAGTGGGCATTGTTGGGATAGACTTCACCTTGTGGCTTTTATGCCTTGTACTGTTTCATGGAAAGAAGTTAGAGAAGTTTTGAGCCTTGGGCTGGTAAAGCCATTGCGTGTTCATAGTTTAATGTTGGGTCTTGGAAGATAATATTGAGAGTAAAGAAGACAGTTTTGAAAGTTCCTCAAAGACTCTATTAGGGCTCATTTTGTGATGTATTTAGATTAAGAATCTGAATGTGAAACTGCTATTTTACAGGGACAATGGATGGTGTTTTTTTCTGGGGCTTAAAATGTACTGAAAATTAATAAAACAGTATTATTTAGGTGAAATCTTCTGGGAAGAATTTCTTCTTCTGAGTCACCACACAGAAGCTGTGGACTAGAGCGTTTGAGGCTGCATCTAATGCTACTAAACAAACTTGGTAATATGTAAGAGTCTCCCATGTTGTACTGGTTTGGTAAATTGAAACCGGCAGGATTGAAGGGATCATGAAGAAACAAGTAAGGCTTAGTATCATCAGGCATCATGAGAGCACCAAAAGAGAGTAGAAGACCTAAAGTGATGGTGCCGTTCACAGTGGAGACCAAGGACATTGGATATGCTCGGACCCTGGGAAGACTACTAAGGACAGTGACAAGTGTGGAATGAAGACAATCTCAGCCTATGGGAAAAGTTCTGTGTGATATAGATGACAATTCAGAGACAGAGGTTACCCAATCCCTTTGGAGTTCAGAAGGTTATGAATGGGTACCATATATCCGACACTGGATTATTTGCAAGGTGGATGGAACTATTTGCTGTCATCTAATTTTTCTTATTCCCTGATTCTTCCTTCCTGGAATAAGGCAATATATAAGTAGGTTTTTGTTTGTTTGTTTGTTTGTTTGTTTCTTATTTTACAGGTGCTCACAGTTAGGAGACGGTATTTTTAAAGAGACCTGAAATTTTAAAGTTTTGAACATTTTAAGGAGTGTGATATTATAAATTATATTATATTTTATAGTTTGATATTAAAATGAACTTTTGTCAAGAACAACAAAGGATCATTATGGTTTAACATTGTTGAGTGTATATGTAAGTTTTACAAGGAGTCAGTTGTGCTGGTTTTATTTTGTCCATGGCACAATCTAGAGTCACTTTGAAAAAGGAACCTCCCCTGAAGAAATGTCTTTACCAGATGCTTCTGTGGTCATACATGTGAGGGATTGTCTCGATTAATTGTTGATATGGAATGGCTGAGTTTATAGTGGGAAATACCACACCTGAGTAGGTATCTCTGGGTTTATAACAAAACAAGCTGAGCAAGCAATGGAAGACACACCAGTAAGCAATATTTCCCGTGGTCTTGCTTCAGTTCCTCCCTCCTGGTTCTTGTTTTGGCTTCACTTGACAGGTTATTAGGTATAAAAGGTAATCGTTTCCTCCCCAAGCAGCTTTTGGTCATGGTGTTTATCACAGCAACATTGTGATAAACAATCTGGAGCAGGTCCTTTTGGCAATAATCTTTGATTCCACACTTAACAAAATACTGGTCTTAGGTCTAGAAAGGTCCTATGTAGCAGTAAATGAGGTAGACGCTTATGTAACTGTCTACCAAGATGGACAAACCTATTCTAAGATGAAAATAAACATGTAATTTGTTAAATTGTATGCTCTAAAACTTACTCAAACCTTGGCAGTGATGTGGCTGTCACTGTCATTTTCCTCACTACTTAATAAAGTCCCTGTCATTCAGGAGCTCAAAATCCAAATCCAATTAAGTGTGAGAGCATTTGTTGTGGTTATACACACACACACACACACAAACTGATTAAACCAAGACATCAAACTACCACATGGATACACTGGACAGACTACCATTTCATTCTATTTAGAAAGCTTTCTTTATGTTGTAGTCCTTTTGCTTTTCTTCAGAATCGTGCAAGGTTTTATTCTGTGTTCTTTTTATATGTTGATGAGCTTATTACTTTGTTACATTTTGTGAGGTACTGTATTTTAGTTGGAAAAGATAACTGGCAAAATTTCCAACACCTCATTTCCACTACCCATAGGACTTCCTGGGCACACTGGCATCTTGTCTCATTTGTGTGTCACAGTGATATATACAGTCACAATATGACACTTGTAAAGAATGCTGTGCCACTAAACACAGAGAGACATTAAACAGTGGTGGCTTGCTTTCTGCTGGGAAAACTGCCATTGGCTTACAGATTGGCAGACTTTGATATTTTACTTAAAGTAGTGGGTGATTGTACTCCCTTGTTTAAAAAAAAAATCAATGCTGGCTCTGGTACCTCTGTTCAGAGAACTCCTCTTTCTTCCCAAAATAGCCATTCAATTTCTATTGTTTATCAATTAGATTGATTTCCTTATGTCTCTGCCTGATCCTTTCTCCTCCCTGTCCTTCCATTACTGACACTCAGACCCTACCAAGTTACTCTTAGAATCTTATCAGTATCAGAACACAATTAAACAGAGAAATAAGAAAACTTCAAATCAAAGGGGTGATTAGATAGGGTGAATTGAATTCTTAATCAGGGTCCTTGCCTCTAAAAACAATGGAGCTGCATTCTAGACAGCCTGAAAATTTACCACAGAAAGTCCACCATGAATCTTAAAACCACACTGAGCATGAGTGGGAGTATCTCCTATGGCAGATCTCACATAAGTACCCATTTGATGTGGAAAAGCTGGAAAAAAGTACTTTATGCAAATGACTAAAGTGAATATCAACATTAGCATCATGTATCTTCTCACATGATGCACCTCTATGACTGGATCCCATTCCAGTGATTTGCCTCTAATCTGTGGAGAAACAAAACAAAATAAACAAATAAACAGAAATGACAACAACAGACAAATCCATCTGGTTGCCATTCTAATAAGCAAGACGCTGTATATCTTCCAAGACGGAAAGAACGTGGAAAAGACTGAGAAACTGCAGCAGGTTAGAGGAAAATAAAGTATCATGCCAATCAAATTGGGCATGGGACCTTCTGTTCAAACCTGGACCAGAAAAGATGACACAAGTGGGGAAATGCAAACATATCTGATTATTGTTGACTGAAAAAAATCACATGAAAGTTACGAATGACACTTATGATACAGAATACTAGGACTGTGCCAAAACAATCAGAAAGTTCTTGCTAAGCAACCATAGGGAGCTGACCAAGTTCAAGCCTAAGAAAACACCCAAGAAGAGAGACAAAGATGTCTATACCCATAAGGCTGGCGTTAGGTAGGTGAAGAAAGAGATTACTAAGGATTTTTGGACAACTAGCCTAGCCCAAAATAATGAACGCCAGCATCTAATGACCAACCATCTCAAAAAGTAAAGTGTACTTTAAAGTAAATTCTGGTGGGATGAAGCCTGAGATTGTCCTTTGACATGTAGAGACATGATTATTCATATGTATTCATATGCCTTATGTGAACACTCAGAGAAGAGGGAGAACGAGAGAAAGAAAGAGGGGGGAGGGAGAGAGAGAGGGAGAGAGGGAGAGAGAGAGAAAGAGAGAGAGAGAGAGAGAGAGAGAGAGAGAGAGAGAGAGAGAGAGAATGAATGAATGAATTTTTTTCCTTGTTTGGGGGCCATATCCTTGAATAGCCATTTTCCTTATGGGTACAGACTACTCTGGTCTCCTTTGGTGTCACGCAAAACTCCAGAGTTGATACAGCAAAGCTAATTTTTTGAGTTTCTCTCCTTTTCTACTCTCAAACTCAGTCCTTTATCTACACATGTATACCTGCAATCTTTTGTCATTGTAAAAACAAAAGATGTTTAGCATGGAATGTAGTGTAGGCACTGCTGTTCCAGTATAGAGGAGGCCCCAAACAGCAAGTCCAGCTTCCACTCATAATGTCAAGCAGCATTCAGAAGCCCCGAGGTTCCTTTCTTTCAGCACATCTAGTATTCAGTATATTATGTATGGGAAGTACATAGTTAACATAGTTTTCTATTGGGAAAGCTACTTCTTATGTACTTAATGCACGCTGGTGAGTGGGTGCAATGAGTTCCAAACACCTGAACTAAATTCAAGCTCCATTAATGTTTCTCATCTGCACCAACCACTGAATATGATGATTTATGATGCTTAATAGTGAAGTAACTTGTTTTATGTCAGTATAAGTCATTTATTAGATATCGTGAGACAAATTGCCCTAGAGCATGGTAATGCATCATAATAGGTGTGGAGTGCTTTCTTCCCCATTTATAAAACATCAAGAACTCACATTGAAATTAAATGTTCTGGTTTTAACTTTGACTACATGTCAATTTTTTTATTCAAGATAAAGTTGATATAAAATACTTTCCTTTCTGCTTATAATGATTGAATCATGTAGATTTCATCTCTGTTCTACACTATCCTTAGCTTGGAGTTTAGGAATATTTTTCACTTGTGCCTTGAAATTCATGAAAGTGAAATTGATTTTTATTTATACATATACAATATGTGCGTGTGTGTATGTGTGTGTGTGTGTGTGTGTGTGTTTGTATACACCCAAGTACATCCACCTACTCCCATCTCATCCCTCTAGCATTCTCCTTCAATGGGGCAACAAACCATTCACAGGACCAAGAGCCTAGCCTCCCCTCCCATTGGTACCAGATAAAGCAATCCTCTGCTACATATGTGGCAGGAGCCAAGAACCAATTTATATATACTCTTTGGTTGGGGGTTTATTCCCTGAGAGCTCTGGAGGGTAGAGTTGGATGATATTCTTGTTCTACCTATGGAGTTGCAATCCCCTTCAGCTCCTTGAGTTCTTCTCCTAGCTCTTTCATTGGGGACCCAGGCTCCGATGGTTAGCTGTGAGTATCTGCATCTGTCTTAGTCAGGTGCCAGCAGAGCCTCTCAGGGGACAGCTATACCAGAATCCTGTCTATAAGCACTTCTTGGCATCAGCAATAGTGTTAGGGTTTGGTGTCAGCTGATAGGATGGATCCCAAGGTGAGGGAGTCTCTGGATGCCCTTTCCTTCATTCTGCTTTTGTTGTTGTTGTCATTGTTGTTGTTGATGTTGATGTTGATGTTGTTGTTCCTGTGTTTCCTTTAGAAAGGAAAAATTATTTTAGAGATTTTGAGATGGGTGGATGTCCCCATCCCTCAACTGGGGGCCATGTCTATCCAATGGAGGTGGTCTCTGCAGGTTCTATCTCCCTGCTATTGGGCATTTAGTCTAATGTCGTCTCCATTGAGTCCTGGGAATCTCTCGCATCCCTCTGGAATTTTCTAGTGGCTCCTCCTACCTCTGCTACAGATTTCTATTCATTCCCCTCTGAACTTCTCTCCCGTCTCTTCCCATATGTGATCCTGGCCCCTGTTTTTCCCTACCCTTCTCTTTGCTCACCTAGGTCTCTACCTCCCTCTGCCTCCTGTGGTGACTATTTTGTCCCCTTTTCTAAGAGGGATTGAAACATCCACACTTGAGCCTTCCTTCCTGTTAAGTTTCATATGGTCTGTGAATTGTATCATGGGTAATCTGAGCTTTTGGACTAATATACACTTATCAGTGAATACATACCATGTATGTCCTTTGGGTCTGGTTTTCCTCATTCAGAATATTTTCTAGTTCTATCCATTTGCCTGAAAAATTCGTGAAGTTTTCATTTTTAATAGCTGAGTAGTATGCCATTGTGTAAGTATACCACATTTTCTGTATCCATTCTTCCACTGCGAGACATCTGGGTTGTTTCCAGCTTCTGGCTATTATAAATAAGGCTGCTATGAACATAGTGGAACAAGTGTCCTTGTTATATGTTGGTTATCTTTTCCATATATAGCCAGGGGTATTATAACTGGTCTTCAGGTAGAACTATTTCCAATTTTCTAAGGAACTGCCAGATTGATTTACAAAGTGGTTGCCAGGCTTCCAATCCCCCCCATTAATGGATGAGTATTCCTCTTTCTCCAGATTCTTGCCAGCATCTGCTATCCTATGAGTTTTTGATCTCAGCCATTCTGATTTGTGTAAGGTGGAATCTCAGGGTTGTTTTGGTCTGCATCTTTCCATGACTAAGGATATTGAAAACATTTTAGGTGCTTCTCAGCCATTCAAGATTCCTCAGTTAAGAATAATTTATTTAGTTCTATATTCTATTTTTAATTGTGTTATTTAGTTTTCTGAAGTCTAACTTTGTATATTTTGGGATTAGCCCTCTATGGGAGGTAGGATTCGTAAAGATCTTTTCCCAATCTGTAGGTTGCAGTTCTGTCCTGATGACAGTGTTCTTTGCTTACAGAAGCTTTTCAGCTTCATGAGGTTCATTTGTCAATTGTTGATCTTAGAACCTGAGCCATTGGTGTTCTGTTCAGGAAAAATTCCCCTGTGTTGATGTGTGTGAGGCTCTTTCCAACTTTCTTTTCTATTAGATTCAGCATATCTGGTTTTATGTTCACATAAAACCAAGTGGTCCTTGATCCACTTGGACTTGAGCTTTGAACAAGGAGATAAAATGGAATCAATTACATTCTTAAACATGCAAACCTCCAGTCAGACCAGCATCATTTGTAAAAATGCATTATTTTTTCCACTGGATGGTTTTGGCTGCTTTGTCAAAGATCAAGTGACCATAGGTGTGTGGGTTTATTTCTGTGTCTTCAATTCTCTTCCATTGATCTACCTGTCTGTCTCTGTACTGATACCATGTGGTATTTGTCACTATTATTTTGTACTACAACTTGACATCAGGAATGATGATTCCCCCAGAAGTACTTTTATTATTGAGAATTGTTTTTACTATCCTGGTTTTTTGTTATTCCAGATGAAGTTTGGAATTGATCTATCTCTGTGAGAATTTGAGTTGGAATTTTGATGGTGATTGCACTGACTCTGTAGATTGCTTTTGGTAAGATAGTCATTTTTTTATGATAATCCTACCAATCCATGAGCATGGGAGATCATTTCATCTTCTGAGGTCTTCATCGATTTTTTCAGAGACTTGAAGTTCTTGGCATATAGATCTTTCACTTGATTCTTTGTATCTTTCTCTTTGTTTCTATTTGGTTGATTTCAGCCCTAAGGTTGACTATTTCCTGCCTTCTACTTCTCTTGGGTGTGTTTGCATCTTTTTGTTCTAGAGATTTCAGATGTTCTGTTAAGTTGCTAGTGTAAGATTCTCCAATTTCTTTATGAAGGCACTGAGTGCTATGAATTTATTCTTAGCACTGCTTTCATTGAGTCCCATAAGTTTAGGTATGCTATTCTTTTATTTTTATTAAATTCTAGAAAGTCTTTAATTTCTTTAATTCTATCCTGATCAAGTTACCATTTAGTAATTAGTTGTTCAGTTTCCATGTATATGTGGGCTTTCTGTTGCTTTTGTTGTTATTGAAGGCCCGCCTTAGTCCTTGGAGATCTGACAGAATACATGGGATTATTTCAATATTCGTGTATCTGTCAAGGCCCTTTTTGTGACCAATTATATGGTCTATATTGGAGAAGGTACCATGAGGTGTTGAGAAGAAGGTATATTCTTTTGTTTTAGGATGAAATGTTCTATAAAGATCTATTAAATCCATTTGGTTCATAAGTTCTTTTAGTTTCACTGTGTCTCTCTTTAGTTTGTTTCCAAAATCTGTCTGTTTGTGAGAATATGGTTGAAGTCTCCCACTGTTACTGTGTGAGGTTCATTGTGTGTTTTGAGCTTTAGTAACATTTACTTTACATATGTGAGTGCGCTTGCATTTGGGATGTAAATGTTCAGAATTGAGAAAATATCATGGTTAATTTTTCCTTTGATGAATATGAAATGTCTTTCCCCATCTCTTTTGATAACTTTTGGTTAAAAGTCTATTTTATTGGATATTAGAATAGCTACTCCAGCTTGTTTCTTAGGACCACTTGCTTGGAATTTTTTTTCAAACATTTTACTGTAAGTTAGTGTCTGTCTTTGTCACTGAAATGTGTTTTCTGTATTTAGCAAAATCCTGGGTCCTATTTACATATCCCATCTTTTAGCTTATGTCTTTCCATTGAGGAATTGAGTTTAGTGAAGTTGAAACATGTTAAAGACCAATGTCTATTGGTACCTGTTATTTTTGTTGTTAGTGGTGGTTTTATGTTTGTGTGGTTCTCTTCTTTTGGGTTTGTAATTCAATGATTAATTTCTTGGTTTTTCTTAGATGAAGTTTCCCTCTTTATTTTGGAATTTTTCTTTTTTTATCCTCTGTAAGGCTGAATTAGTGGAAAGATATTGTTTAAACTTGATTTTGTCATGAAATATCTTAGTTTCTCCATCTACGTTGATTGGGACTTTTGCTAGATATATTAGCGTGGGCTGGCATTTGTGTTCCCTTAGGGTCTGCATGACATCTGTCCAAGATCTTTTGGCTTTTAGAGTCATTGTTGAGAAGTCTTGTGTTATTCTGCCATTGTATGTTACTTACCCTTTTTCCTTTACCACTTTTAATATTCTTTATTTGATCTGCATATTTAGCATATTAATTACTGTGTGACAGGAGGAATTTCTTTTCTGGTCCAATCTATTTTGTGTTCTGTAGGCTTCTTGTTCATTTATGGCCGTTTCTTTCTTTAGGTTAGGGAAGTTTTCTTCTATGACTTTTAATGATATTTCCTGGCCATTAGAATTGGGAATCTTCACTCTCTTCTATTCCTATTATTCTTAGGTTTGGTCTTTTCTTTGCGTCATGAATTTCCTGGATGTTATGGGTTAGGAGGTTTTGCAATTTGTATTCTCTGTGACTGTTGTGTCAATATCCTCTATGGTATCTTCTACACCTTAGATTCTCTTCTCTTATATTCTGTTGGTGATGCTCGCATCTGCAACTCCTGATCTTTTTTCTAGGTTTTCCATCTACAGGGATACCTACCTTTGTCATTTCTTTATTGTTCCTATTTCCATTTTTACATCCTGAATGCTTTTGTTCAACCTGTTTGATTGTGATTTTCTGTATATCTTTAAGGGGCTTATGTGTTTCCTCTTTAAGGGCTTCTACCTGTTCTCCTGTATTTCTTTTAAGAGAGTTATTCATGTCCTCCTTAAAGTCCTCTATCATCTTCTTGAGTTGGGATTTTAGGTCAGAATCCTGCTTTTCAGGTGTGTTAGGGTATCTAGAGGTTGCTGTGGTGAGAGAACTTGGGTCTGATGATGACAAGAGGCATTAGTTTCTGTTGATTATGTTCCTGAGCTTGTCTCTTGCCATTTAGTTATCTCTGGTGTTAGCTGCTCTAGCTCTCTCTGACTGAAGCCTGTCCTGTGAGCCTGGTTGTGATGGACCTCCTTGAGTCAGGCTGTCTCTGGTTATGGGATGGGGCTGGAATATCTGAACTGCCCCTGTGTGCATTTGTGGGCAGGAAGGAGGATATGTCTCTTGCAGGACAGAAGGACTTCCATCCACTGGGCCCCATGGAGGTCCCAGTTAGGCCAGATATTGGGACAGGGGTCTCATTTCTGAGTCTGGTTGTGACCAACCTCCTAGGAGTTAAGCTGTCTCTGGGTGTGGGAGGCAGTTTGGACCCAATATCTTTCTTTTTTTGATAAAATTCTTATAGAAAAAGAAAAAAAGCTATTTAAAAAGTAGGCACACAAACAAATTCTGTGTCTCACAAACATCAACATCACACAGTCTGTAACAAAAAATGTATTTGGGTTTAAAAGAAAATAAAAAAAGCTATAAACTTTAGATGCTAATGTCTCTAAACTACTCCTGAATAGAGGACTAGCAGTTGAGCCCCTGCTGATGTGTGTTTCAAATTGCCCTTTCTTTTGAAGCTTTCACCTTTTTATGTTTTCCATGAGTGCCTTTCCTGATACTGACCTTGAATTACCCCGGACTCCTAGAAGAGATTCTGGGCTATCAAGGTGCTTAATAGTTAATATTTACTGACCACTAAACACTTGTGGGAGGCACTGTATTCAAGGCTTCATGAGCACTTCCCTCATTTAATATTCACAGACGCCTAAGCAGATAAGAATTTCTATCTTGCAAGATTTAAATTTTCCAATTGATAAGGGTACTCACTGCACAAATCCGGCAACCTGAGCTATATCATTGTAACCCACATAAGGAAAGAACCACCTTCTTTGAGGTAGCTGTACTATAACTTTCACAGGCAAAAGTGAAGTGCACGACTCACCACCACCACCTTAATCATGAGCATACACAATAGTAGTAGTAAACTAAGAGAATTATCATTATTTTTCTTATAAGTACAAGGTATTGAAGTTAAATACCTTACCAAAGTCATACAACTGCAGCTAAGAAAGCATGGATTTGTATTGACACCTACTTCAACCTAAAGAATACAGAACTTGAAGTAGATAATTTTAGTCACTGGATACTCTCAGAATTCTTGCTGTTCATCTTTGTCTCCTTTTTTTATTATTATTAACTTTAATCCCTTTTTTTTACAGTCCAGTTATTATCCCCCTCCTATCCTGCCCTCCGACAATTCCTCATCCCATTCCTCCTCCCCATCTCCAAAAGGATGTCCCTACACCCTCTTAGCCCTCATACCCAGCCAGGCCTCCCCAGTCCCTGAGACTTCAAGTCTCTCAAGAGTTAGGTGTGTCTTCTCTCATTGAGGCCAGACCAGGAAGTCCTCTGCTGTATATGTGTTTGTGGCCTTGGACCAGGTAGTGTATGATGTCTCACTGGTGGCTCAGTGTCTGAGATATCTTGGGGTCCAGGTTTATTGACACTGCTGGTCTTCCTATGGGCTTGCCTTTTTCCTCAGCTTCTTCCAGCCTTTCCCTAATTCAACCACTGGGGCCCTGACTTCAGACCACAGGTTGAGTGTTAAGTATCTCTTTCTATCTCTTTCAGCTGTGAGGGCAGCCATGTTAGGCTCTGGTCTTTAAGTATATCATAGCATCAATAAAAGTTTCAAGCCTTGTAGTGTCTCCTTGAGATGGGTCCCAGTGAAGAGTTTACACCTTGTTTCTCTTATGAGTCAACTGTACTCAGTCTTAGAAATTAAAGCAATTCTTAAACTGTGAGTGACAAACCACTGCCACATCTTCCTAACTAAGGCATATGGATTTTCTCTTCTGTTAACACCTTTGAAACTCTGCTTCTTATAATCACTGATACTCTTTAGCTTTTTTCTTTCTAAGTTATTTAGTAGTAGTAGTAGTAGTATTTTGGTTTTTCGAGACAGGGTTTCTCTGTGTAGCCCTGGCTGTCCTGGAACTCACTCTGTAGACCAGGCTGGCCTCGAACTCAGAAATCCGCCTGCCTCTGCCTCCCAAGTGCTGGGATTAAAGACATGCACCACCACCGCCCGGCTTTAAATTATTTTTAAAGTAAAAATAATAACATCAATTTTCCCTTTCCTCCCTCAAAACCTTCTTGTATCCCTCTTCCCATAATCCTGAAACCCACTTCATGCTTCACTATCACTTTCTCTCAAATTGATGACTCCTTTTTCTTTGTTGTTGTTGCATATATGTTTGTGTGTTACATATGCATGTGAGTGTACACACAAGTGATACATAAAGTAATGATATCATTTTATTTGTGGTAAAATACAAAATAAATTATATCAATATTCAGAATAAATATAAGAACTCTTCTTATTGAATTTTTAATTACCATAGTGAATAAACCCATGTCACTACACTGTTATACTGGTGAGGAAATGGAAGAATACTAAATCTTTTTGAAGCTCTATCCCTTTGAGTACTAGGTTACAAATGGAAACAGTCTAACCTCACAGTAGGAATCTGAAAACCCTACCTGTTAGTTCCAGAGAAGCTAGCATTTGTATTTGTTTAATTTGAAGAGTTTAGAATAGCTGAATTTTCCAGTCTAATGAACAGGAAATTTTATGCAATAAAATTTTTATACTTACAAGGAGTTTTATAAAGACATGAAGGATGGTGACACTGGACAGCCGTGTGAGTAGGGAGAAAATTCAATCTATGTAACTCCTTCCTTGAGGAAAACTGGATTTGGGGCTATGGAATCTGGCTAAGTAAAACAGAAAATCAAATTCTGCTATTAATGCCCCAAAATATTCAAGAATTTTTAAGGAAATGGGAGACCAGTGGGCTTTTTATGTGCATTTTGAATGTTGTCTCTCACTAAGGAAAAAGTTAATTCTCTTATTGTTCAAACCAGTCTGAAGAAATGTATAATGACAAGAAGTGTTGAAATTCTAAAACTACTAAAGTAGGCAAACAGAAAGAAGAGAGTACCAGATCAAAGAAGAATTAAAACTTTTGCATACAGAAAGGTAGGCAGTGTAATATATAATAAGAGGAGTTAAAAAAAATAAATAACCCTAAGGAATTTGTAAAAGACATAGGAAAACATTATTTTAAGTTTAGTAGAAAGTAAAGTAAAGTATATATATATATATATATATATATATATATATGTATATATATATATATACATATATATATATATAATCATACATGCAAATACGGTGAAGTTAGGCCACTTGGGGGATAATATCAACTCTAATATCCATTGACTATCTAATACAAATCCCAGTACCAGGAACAGGAACTTCCAGTTCCTGTTATTGGTCAAGGGAGTCCAAGAGATTCTTGAAACAAATATTGTTTTGCTGTTGGCACAACTTGAGTGAAAGACAACATTGCTGACAACATCACGAACTTCAGTCAAATTACTTGAAGGAATCATGTTTGAGCTGACCTGAAAGCCTCCTTCCTGAGAACTAGCTGTCATAGTATGCAAATGAGCTATTCAAGTTGTCAATAAAGAAAAGTAGGCAATAATGTCACCCTGCAGTAAAACCTACAAACCATATCAATGACCCGTTTGGTACAGGGACAGAAAATAAATTTTGAACTAGTCTATCTATACAAGACTTATTGAACACAATAAGACACAAGGCAGATGATTTGTCTGTTGACAAAACCACATTAACATATGACATTAAAAAATGACTGAAGGAAAGGTGGTGACTGGCCCAACTTGGGATTCATTGCAAGGGGAATCTCCAAGGCCTGACACTATCACTGATACTATAGTGTGCTTACAGACAGGAGTCTAGCATGATGGTCTTCTGAGAGGTCCAAAAAGCAGCTGACTGAGGCAGATGCAAATACTTACACCCAACCATTGGACTGAAATTGGGAAATCCTGTGATTGAATTAGTGAAAAGCTAGAAGCTGAGGAGAAGGGCAAGGCCATAGTAAGACCAGCAGTCTCAACTAACCTGGGTGTCTGAGATCTTTTAGACACTGAGCCACCTATTTGGCCACATACGAGAGCTTGTCCAAGGCCCCTTGACACATATTTAGCAGAGGACTGCAGGGACTGGCCTCAGCATCTTCTTAGAGATGTGGGGTGGGGAGGAGGAATGGGATGAGGAACCTAGGGGGAAACCAGGAGGGAGGAAATGGCTGTAACTGTAAAAATAAAAGTAATAATGATAAATTTTTTAAAAAGAAAAGAGCTTATTCACAGGTAATGAATGTTTAGTCAGGTACTAGTCTTAATGGAAAGACATGTAAACAATTCTGCTGTAACTCCTTAACTCTTATTGATATATGACATAAACTATTGCCCTAAAGTTACACACCTATGGAATGTAAAAATGCTTAGAAAACTATGTGATTAATTATCCTGAGAAAATTTAAAACTAAGAACAACAATAAATAAATAAATAAATAAATAAATAAATAAGGTATATATACCCACTTTATCATATATATGTATATATGATACATATATATTATATATAATGTAATATTGGCACTCATATCTTAGCATTAACCAACACTCTCTAATTGGATCCACTCAGTAGAAGGGACTATAAACCTAGCCAACTACCCATGGCTGGTGAATTCACAGACCTTAGATAAGAGCCTATTACCGCCACATTCTTTCCTTACTAGTATAATTTTTAACTGCATTCCAAATACTTATCCTTACTATCACACAACATCAAAAAAGCATCTTTTGCAGCAGATGGCGACAATTGCAGGAATTCACAGCTAGTCAAAATGTAGCAACAGCAAATTATGTGTTGCTAAATCCTTGTGGAGATATATACAATTCAATTCCTACAGCTAAGATCAGGAAACACTGCAGAAATTGAATCTGAGAGATTTTAAGAGCCAGCGGATCTGTGCTGAAAGAGTGACGCCTATATATGACTGGGAAGCTACAAACACAAAATTCCAACAAGATTAGAACAACACCAGCTGAAATATCACTATAGATGAGGAGAACCCTAGTGTTCTATCACTAGAAGAAAAGCTACTGGCAGTTACTTGTGGCATGGAGAGGGAGAATCAGTTTTCTCCAAGTGAAAGACCTCTGATAAACTATTACACAATCCCAACTGATTAGCCCTAAACAAATAGAGATAGGAGCAACACCAAATGAATTCAGCAGGCTTTGCGTGTGTGCACAGACACACACAGAAAGGCACAAACACACAATACTCAGGTGTTTTATTTATGTATGTATATAAAAGGTATAATATATGTGTATGTATATGTAAATGAAAAGGTCAATAATTCGAGATGATGTTGAAAAACAGGTAGAAAAGGTAGACGTGGAGGGGAAACAAGAGGCAGACATAATGTAAATATGGTTATCATGAATTAAACCCTCAAAACAAAATTGAATTTAAAAAATTAAATATAATATCTAAATAAATATTATCTTTGCATGCCTTTCATGTTTCTACTGAATTTTCCACATTTCTTATTGCAAAGCTGCAAACTAACTGGGTGTTTGATTTCTGTGATTTCACTGGTTGATAATGCTAGCACTCTGATTTCACATTTTGGTATTGTTTCCAGGCTGTCCCTAAATTTTGAACTTACTCTGAAACCTACCACCTAGCTTTCAGTTTCTCTTGTAACCCTGGTTACCTCAAATATTCCAAATCTGAGTCTGTTTTCTACCTTAAGTCAATCTCTTTCCTAAACCCATGCCTCTCCATGCTGATGCTGGGCACACAAGGATGTGATGACCACTTTCTTATCCTCTCCATTTTCAGATCTGTATTTGGCTTTGGTCTTCCATTTCTCATCTCTCCTTGTGATCTTCTGAGCAGGTTATTGTAGTGCCTGTACTAGAGTAAACCCTGTGCATCTGCTTGTTTATTTCTTTGTTATGCCTATCTCCTGTAATTTGCACAGAAGAGGACTTAGAGGCCCAGTCTCACAAGCTTGCATTTCGTTTAACAAGACTTTATAATCAATTTGGTTCCCTAGTCACGTCTAATAGCTCCTCTAATTTCAATTCCAATTAATTAATGTGAAATAAATTAAACTTTCATTTTCTTAGTTACTGTAGTGATATTTCAAGTTCTGCATAACTAGTTACATTGCTAGTAACTAGCTTCATGCCTTTATAACTACTATGTGTTGTCAGTACCAGTGTAAATACATCACCACAGATATTCTCTTTGGACTTTGCATTCTGACAGTCCCTACATAGACATGTAACGTCTTTGTTTGACCACTCCTATTATAGAAGTTTAGAATGCTGTTGGCCCTCATCATCACCAGCCTACATCTCCGACTTTGTACTTTGGGGGGATGCCCAAGGTAGCCTGTACATTTGTATTTTGATACTGAATATATTCTCAGAAACTCTTTTCAGTGATGCCAGAGGATGGAACAGGAAAGCAACATGAACATGCCTGGGGAATTTATGTGTCACGAATGCTGAGTGCACCACTGGGGCCATAAGACATCAGTAGAGAACCAAAGAATGATTTTGGAGTGTGGTTGGTTGCATTTTTCTCATTTAAACACTTTTCAATGCACATTTCTGGTTATCTTCTATGCAGTCTACAAAGATAGCTATCCAGTGATACTACCTTGTGTCTTTTTACTCACTCATTTAGGCAATTTCTTTTATTTTCTTTTATTCATAACAACCTTAAGCCTAAAAGTCCTCTTTTTATAATTAACATTTTTTATTTTAAAGATTTATGGAGCAACAGTGAAGTGCAAACTGTTACATGACTTCTCCTCTTGACTTCCTTTCTTCTGTTATTGGCCCATATCAGTGTGGGATACTTGCTGCTGTGAAGAGTCCTTACCAATAGTTACTATTTCTTAAATCTTATGGTTTACCTGGAGGTATTCTGTGAGTCTTGAGAAATATGGAATGACTGTGTCCAGTACAAGTAAAACAAGCACAATATTTGCTTTATCACCTAGTCATTCTACTTTGACTCTGAGCCTTGGAAACCACTTTTTACAGCATCCACGGTGGTGTATCTTTCAGAATATGACATCATAATACATAGAGACCTTTCATATTTCCTTTTGCTCATTTAGCAGTACAGATGTCTTTGCTTTGTAGCTCATTGCTTTTTATCACCAAGTTATGCTCCTTTTTAGAGATAAATGTAATTTATTAATTCACATACTGAGAATCATCTAAGTTTTTTTTTCAGTCACGAAAGAATCTACTGTGAACACTTTCGTTCAACGTGTACTGTGGGTACATATTTTTAATTAATTAGGGTTGTAACTGTTGTGGACATGGATTTTCAATTCATCACAGAGCATGGCTGCTGATTTTACTGTATGTGAATGTTTATTTCTATAATAAAATGTCAAACTGGCCTCCAAAGTTGCTAATAGAACATCTAAATACATTGTGTTCCTTCAAGTGATGAGTAGAGCCCCTTATCACTGTGTCCTCAACAGCTTATGCTACTCTTGGACTTTTGATTTTTTACTACCCTAGTGAGTATATATTTAGAGTAAGTACAATTTTGATTCTTCATTTTTATATTCGTAGCTTGTTGCAGCGGTCTAAAATGAATTTTAAGAAATGATTTACTTTTTGCTGACCTTTCTAATTCAGTGATATAATTTTCTTCCCTTTCTTTACACAAATATATTATTTTGCTTTTTATTTTATTTTGTACTTTTAATTTAAAATTCAATTGCAAAATACCATTTACTCATGGAATTATGGGATTGTGGTTTAGTATTAGAGCACTTCCTTAGCATAAGGAGGCCCAGAATTTGATTCCTATTGCTTCAGATAAGGTTGGTAATTATTATTACTGTACCTCATCTATGGGCTATGCATATGAGAAACAGTCTGATTTATTAAAAGTTCTCTTGCATAATTATTAATTACTAAATACAGTACATAATTACTTAATTAGTAAAGAACAAGTGTTTTAAGTTTGGATATTTTATAACCCTGCATAAATAGTCTTCTGAATTAAAAAGCAGAAGTCACACATTATCTTCTCATTTCTCTCCTGACCTTTATCAGAGCACTAAATATGTGTATCATTAAGTAGCTTGGGAATGCATGGGCAGAGACTCTTGTTAAGAAGAGCTAAGCTCTCAGTGTTTATGCTTTCAGGCCTTACACATTGTTTATATTAGTTCTGGGGTCATCTAATTCCTCAGCCCACATCACATCTGGTTGCCATTCTTCTGCTCATCTGCCACATAATCATGTCATTAGTCCCTTGCATTAAGTCAGAGCAGGCTAAGTAGTAGCCTTCCCTATGCCTGCATTCCAGCTTCTGTACATTGAACAATTTGTCTTGTCACTCTTTATGTCTGATAGATAACACTGGTGAAGCTATACAGGAAATATATGTGAAGAATTAATATACCTTTTATTGACTATTCTCTTAAAGGCTGACACCTGGTGTTACTCCGACATCAAACTGTCTACCAGCCTCCCAAAGGACCAACTGTCTTCTCCATGCATATTTATTCCATTTTCCACAGTGAATTATTAAACCGTGCCCTGAATATACAGCTAATTTCAGAAACATCTTTCATCCTGTTACATAAACCTGTGATGGAGTCTACCTCATGAATTGCAGACCAGCACTTAACCCAAAGGTCAGTGCCAGCTCAGGAAGCCCCTCCTTAATGCTCTGAGACGTCTCACTATTTGATTTTTAAGAGTCTCAGAATTTACATGCCAGAATCAATTATTGTTCACCCCTTTAAATGAGAAATTATTTTAGTCGTGGAGAGAAGTTTGAAAAATATATTCTAAGTCTTCCTGCATAGAAGTGAACTGGTGAATAGATAAGGACTCCCGGGTGGTAAAATCCTTTATGCACATTCCACTAAGGAATCTGAGGGATTTGTTTTTTGTTTTTGTTTTGCTAGCAATGCTTTACTGATGCTAATGTTCAAATTCACCTCTTACATAACATATCAAAAACTTGCATACAGAAGGAAGTAAACCCAGAGATGCAGGATTTAGACTAAGCAGTGAACATGTTCCCTGGGCATTAAAATTAAGTGAATTGGAAACCCATATATTCTCTCTCTCTCTCTCTCTCTCTCTCTCTCTCTCTCTTTCTCCATTCTTCCTTTCTTTTTCTTTATTCTTCCTTCTCCTCCTCTTCTTCTCCCATTTCTCCTTTCTTTCATTGTTCTTTGAAGAGTGCGACCTTGTTTTGTAGCCCACATAGACAATTATAACTGTTTCTACTACTTAAAAATAAATTTTCATAGACGCGTTTGTGCTGGACATGTCATGCTTTATTTGTTATTCATCAGTGAATAAAAGCAAAGTTTTTACTCTCAAAGATATTCAGCATCTGAGTTCCTTTGTTGGTGATTTTTTTTTAAGTGTAGATGACAGTCTTATGGGAGAGACTGAAGGAGATGAGATCAAGGAAAAGCTCACTGTTAAGAAGCATAGATGTCACCGGGCGGTGGTGGCGCACGCCTTTAATCCCAGCACTTGGGAGGCAGAGGCAGATGGATTTCTGAGTTCGAGGCCAGCCTGGTCTACAGAGTGAGTTCCAGGGCAGCCAGGGCTACACAGAGAAACCCTGTCTCGAAAAACCAAAAGAAGAAGAGGAAGAGGAAGAGGAAGAGGAAGAAGTAGAAGGAGAAGAAGAAGCATAGATGCCATTAATACTACCTTAGGTCCTGAAGCTGCAGTCTAGATCTTTGGGAAGAAAAGAGTGTAATAACCAGAAAATAACCAGAAATAGCCTTTTACATTGGCTGGCAAAGGAACTATTTTTCCTTGAGTTTCCAATGAAGTTACTTTGCATTTGCTCATGCGGCCTCAGTAAAAGAGTACCAATAAGATGAGTTCCTCTCATTTTATTTATTCAGAAATGCTTGACCAAGCATAAAAATTAAAAACTATAATTTTTCATAGAAATCATTTTAATTCCCCAATGAACATTGTCACTATGTCCTCTCCAGGGCAAAATAACACTGACTTCTTTTCCTTTGGAGAATTATTACTTATGTTATTCAGATGAGATCTTCTGAGTAAAAGCCAATTCTGTCTTCACAATAGACCATGCATCTGAGTTCAGAGTGAATTTGCAGTTGGATGGTGCCTTACAGGGTTCTGATGCTGGCTTTTAACTGGTAAATTCATTTTCAAAATAAACCATCATTTAAATAACAGATAACCTGCTTTTATATAGAAGTAAAAGTCTTGAAGAAGAAAAGTCATATGTCGATGGATCAAATGCTCAAGCTGGAACCCACCTTCCCTCCTACACAGGAAAGCAGCCATGTTTCCTGTAGAGAGCACACTGCTTTCAAGGAGCTCCTCCTTCCATAACTCTCTTCCCACTCATGTAACTCCCTCTTATGTTCATCTTCACATGCAGCATAATGTACCACTTGAGAGCATTCACATTTTCAGTAAAATTGTGACTTTTGAAGCAACATGAAATAGTTTTCTATTTGCTGCCATAGAAATGACAGGTTATGTGTAACCTTGAGTACACAGGATACAGCTTCGCAGTGGGACGTGAGGTAGAAATGCATCTGAGTGATGTAGGAAGGGTTGGAGACAAACCCATGCATGACAAGGACATGACATAACCCAGCAGGTTCATAAGAGACACATATGCTTCCCCAAAACAAAACTTGACACTAATTAAAGGGACAGTACCAATAAATCAACCAAAACATTCGAGAATCTTCTCTGAAGATATTTCAAAAATTTTGTTTGCTTATTTGATTGTGGAAAAATGAAAAATATGTTACCAGCCCCACTTAAACTTTTCAGACACTGTATTGAGACAGATATTGTTTCTGAGTTTTCTCTAAATTTTGCAGAAGACAAGATAGGAAGACAGAACATTTGAGAACTATGGGGTTCATTACACAAGGAAAGCATCTCTCTTGTGTAATGAGCATTTTAGAACTCTGTACTGCCAAGACGGTAGGAACCTTGTTCAGGCTTCATCATTCTAGTGAGACTTCAGATGGGGACCTCACAAGAGTTTATAGATAAGTGGCAAGTATGTCATGTGACTTTTGCTTATAACATTTTAAAATCTTCTTTTAAAATCCAGTCATAACCACATATACAATAACTCTTTGAGAGGGCATGATGTCTATGCTTGCACACAGCGTCTTAGCCCCAGGACAATGAACTGTTTGATCAGCTCAAGCAAATCAAGAACTGGAATCAAATAGAAAGAGGCTTCCCAAGCACCAAAGAGACTATGGCTTTTCTTCCAACCTTCTCTCTCTCAAGCACTGTCAATCACCGTCTTAGTGTTCAACTCTACTACACGCTGATCGGGTAGCTCTTTGATCTTAATCTTGATTTATGAGGTGATTCTAAGAGTAATGGGGGAATAAAGATACCTTTGGATTAAAAAAAAAGATACATTGTTTAAATTCAGACATGACTGACGATCCCATACAGCAAATATTCAAAATGTTGGTTTACTTTGCAAAGGCAATAATAAAACAGTTTGCATTTGACCTCAAGAAGATAAATAAATCTGTTTGGAATATTAAGATTGTGGTTATAGCTTTCATAGAGTGAGCATTTTCTCTTCTATCCTCTAACCTCCAGCGCCAAACTACATAGTACTGGACTTATTTCTGCAAAACATATTTTTCTCTATGTCAAATGTAATACAGGCTATACTTTTACTCATACTAGATAGTAACTGTACAAGAATCTGGCTAGCATTTGGTAGGACAGCTGCAAGCCTACACTCAGTACTATATTGTGTAACTGGTTAGGGAATTATTAATCTTAAGACTTAATATTTACTATAGATTTTTACAACATTTTCAAATTTCATTTAAAACTCTTTGTTTTTGAGACAGGGTCTTACTGTGTACTCTAGGCAGATTTTAAAGCTATGGTTATTCTCCTGCCTCAGCCTCCAAAGTGCTGGGATTAGAGGCTTGAGCCTATTATCTGGCTTCAGATCATAAACTTATTAAGCTTCTATACAAACAGAAGTATTGAAGGTGCACTCAGAGATATTAATTTTCCAATATCTAGATGAGGTACTAGAAATTATGATTTAAGAAAATTAACTTTACCTTACTTATTAGGGTATAGTATAATCTTATTTTCTCAACTACTGTGCTTTAATAGACACTCTATCCAGCATAATCAACTCATTTGTTTCAATGCATTATATTTAAAGAGATTTATGTTCCAGTATTTATGCTGAACTACTTGGAGATATATCTATGTTTCTTGTTTTATCTCAGGAGAAATACTAAAAATTCACTTTGGTGTTCCCACTGCCTAATGAGTAATGACATATTAATGACACTGTGCAGTCAGTGTTTTGTGTCCTGTAGCAATACTGTGATTTGGACAATTACTCAGGATTGGAGGGACTATTGCTTGAGTTTCTGTACTAGTTAGCTTTTACTGTCAGCTTGACACTATGTAAAGTCACCTAGGAAGAGGGAAGATTCAATTGAAGAATTATCTCTTTCAAATCAGAATATGGCCATATGTACTATGAAAGAGGGTCGTGATAGATTGTTGTGAGAAGCTCAGGCCATTTAGTGGGGGCACCATCCTTATGCAGATAGGACTAAGCTGGATAAGAAAGCTAGTTGAACAAGCCAGAAAATGAACTAGTAGGCAGAGTTTCCCCATGGTTTATTTTTCACTTCCTGCTTCAATCACTGTCCTTCCTCTTTAGCTAGGGATTGTCACTTGGAAGTGTAATATGCAATAAAAACTTTCCTCCCCAAGTTCTTTTGGCCAGAATGCTTTATCATGGTTCTAGAAAGCAAACTAGAAAAGTTACTCAAGGTATTCTCTTAGGCCATTTGTTTTTGGAATTATTTGTTCTCTTACTTCGTATTAAAATAAATATCAATTTTGTTTATGATATGTTTTCTTGTTATTATTGTGCTATTATGAATAATCTATCACTATTAAAATTTGGACAATCAATAATCTAGGCATCTATTCCTTCCTAAACTGTAGAAAAAAAGATAATCCTTTACTTTAATACAGATACAGTACAAGCTGCTGAAACTTGTCATTGAAATTATTGCCATTTAAAATAATCTCATCTATCCAGCCCACTGTGGCATTCAGGGAATGAAAGACCACTTATAGACATCTATGCTTTTATAACAAATATGAAAATATTAGATTCAGCTTTACAAAAGACACTCCTCTTCCTCAGTTGTAAATCTTTTCTTTCAGGTTTACATCACCTTCAGTGTCACATCTGACAGACTAGAGTCAGGTTTTCCTTTGGCATCCTCTGACTATTCATGTTGGGTTCAGAATCTTTCCCAAACATTCAAGTTACCTTGAATATTTACTCTCTGCCAAAGATATGCAATATCATTGTCCTAGAGTTTACACATGGATAAGCTGCATAAGAGAGGAAATTGCAACCTTGAATTCCTTTATCTAACAAGTTTAACCCATGCATCTGCAATTTGGTAAAGCAGCAGCTACCCATGTCCTAGTAGGCAAAGTGCACCACTCATAATGCACCCAGCCAAGCTCAGACTCCTGTGACCATTGTTTGTTTCAAACAGTCTGCTCTCAGTTGATCCTCATAGTGGGAGGTAAAGATGAGCAGGGCTCATCAAGTTGAATGTTGCTTACTGGCATCCTCATATGGTTTGTTCAGCCTGCTTTCTTATAATACCCAGGACCACTCACAATAAACAGGGTTCTTCCCCAGTAAACACTAATTACAAAAACTACCAACCAGCTTGCTTATGCAGGATTTTTCTCAACTGAGATTCCATGTCCTTGAGTGATTCTTGCTCATGTCACACTCCTCCTGGTCCTATTTGTAGATAAGGATGTAAGCACCCAGTTTCTGCTCCTATCTCATACATGGCTGCCTGCTGCCATGCTACCTTCCATGATGGTCATGGAATATAACCCTGTATAACCATGAGCCTTGATTGTTGAGTTTTGTCACAGCAACAGAAAAGTAATTCCTTAAGGGTGAGCAGGTAAATTACCAATTTAAATAATAATAATAGTATTAGTTGCTAGTTGCTGCTATATCAAATTGTCTCAAACTTAATGACTTAAATCATGCAAATTTGTAATCTTAAGGTTTACATTAAAGTCCTTCATGGGAGATGGTGACTGACTCACCAAGTAGAGGAGCCTGGTTTTTGTGTAGGCCAGCAGATCTGAATTTTATTTCTCAGTACCACAAGATGGCAGGAGAGAGCCAACTCCTGAAGCTCTTCATTGGACCTTAACTCAGCACCTCAGCACCACTGTGGTGCACGAAAGTCTACACACACACACACACACACACACACACACACACACACACACACACAAGTCATCACTCTGAAAAGTGTGAGTGAGAATTACACATTTTTGCTTTGTCTTGTGCATTACCGAAGAGGTATACAAAATGAAGGTACTTAAAACTGTCAACTCTCCACAACAGAGTGAGGTTATAAAGAAGTAGAAAAATGTCTTACAAAAGTCTACATGGAGCTGTCAAAGTTTTCTACAGAAGGCCAATATATAGAACCATTAGCTAATGAATACAACTGAGATAGTCTTAGAATTAAATAACAAAGGGAAGTTTTAATATCAGACATTTAATTCTTAGTATGAAAGGCTTATGAAGTTTCTAGTGAACCATTTAATTCCATTTTTAAGTTTACACTTCACTTCTTTTTTTTCTTTTTTAGTTTTTTGTTTTTACACTTCACTTCTTTAGATTATAAATTCTTCGAACCTCCATGATTTATGGATGACTGATGGTGTGTTCAGATATACTGTTTTTCCAGTTACTAAGTACATTCTGTGAATTGTCATTCAAAAGGATACCAAATGAACATTGCTTTTTGGTAAATAACATAAGCAGTATATGATCAGTTTAATTTCTTGCTGCAAATAAGTATATTTAAACATATATTCTGATATTCATATTACAATACTTGGAAATAAATCTACTTCCACTAACCTGTATTCATGGAAATGACTGTGTTAAAATTCATCTTTTTATGCCTCTCATGATCAGGGTTCCAAGCATAGAGGAAGTATGCTCCAGACTATCAGCACCACAGTGAAACTACATGGAGAGAATCACTCTGGGATGTTCTTATCTTACTACATGGGCTAAGAATGGGCCACAATTCATTGTAACAAAAAATGGAGAAGGACCATTATATAATTTTTATAGATGGGGAGTACCATATGATATTTATCAATACTCTGTTCTCAAATTTAATCCAACAGCAGTCACAGATTTACCTAAACACCTTTCAGACATACAAGTTTGAGATTTCCACAAAGACAAGTTGAATTGGAAATGAACAGGGTAAGAATTCTGGGTTTCTGCAAGATCTCCAGTTGATTCTGTCACTAAATTTGAAGAACACAAACCTGTTTTGGCCCTGTTGTGAGAGAACATATTTTTCCATTTGAGCATAGCTCCTTGAGAAGTGTGAGCTCTGGTCATTAGCAAGAATCTTGTAACCCCTTCCCAGGTTATCTTGGCAATTAACATTGCACTGTTTGCCTAAGCTCATGTTCTTTCACAGCATCTACATACCACTGAAGGACTGTGTTACAATGCTTATTTTTCTCTCTTGTCACATAAGTTGATAGCTGCACACCGTTGGAAATTGCAATGTTATTGTAAATTTTTCTAGCATTTTGCTATTATACTATTGCATGTTATTGAAGAGGATTTTGGGTTATACAGTTCTTTAATGACAAATGCTTTTGTTTTCCCCTCTTAATTGCTTTATTCTATAGTGAAACTTTTGAAGTAATTTCACTATATATCTCTATAATTTAATTTCTTCTATTTTTCTTATTACTTTTCCAAACAATAGAAGAAGGCAATTTGGAAATGTCCTTGCTGTGCCTTCTGTATGTTGATTCCTTAAGACAATGTACATTATCACTTACTGTAAATGCTAAATGTGTTCTTGGAACATAAATTAATGTTTCTCAATCTGGTATTAGGAATGATACAGATGGACAAATGATTAATAGATAACATATAAAACAAGCATGCACACATATGCTTATCAAACACAAGTCAATATAATTGGAGTCTGACATAAATTTTGAAATTTTTCAATTCCCAAGAGAGTAGAATTCATAGTAAAATCTTTTAGTTACTAGCATGAATTACCTTTTAAATTCAATTTTTTTTAAAACCTTTGTTTCAACGTTTTCATGGTAATCATGCTCTTTTACACATCTTTACTGGAAAGTTTCTACATCTGAATGGTATATTAACAGTATAAGTGAGAAGCTGACTATGATAAAAAGAAAACAATTCCATTTAGTAGTAAATATTGTATAATGGCACCGTATAGAATCTAATGAAACAATTGTCAAAAATCAGAGCAAACTCATTATAATCTGTGTCCCTCCATCTCTGTCTCTGTCTCTCTGTTTCTCTGTTTCTGTTTCTCTGTTTCTGTTTCTCTCTCTCTCTCTTTCTCTCTCTCTCTCTCTCTCTCTCCCTCAGAAACACACACACACACACACACACACACACACACCATTAATTACCAGATTGCAACATCCTTTCCTTTCTGACTGCTCTCATTAGCAAGCTTTCTTAATTAGAGTTTTGGTGATGAAGAACCATAGATGCAAAAAACATTGAGTATGTCCAGAATGAAAGGATTTCAAGGTAAAAATTCTATTGATATAATTTTGTATGCTTGTGTAGTTGTTTGGACTGAACAGTTTTGCAATAGAAGCACAGTAACATATACTCAGGTATGTGTTTCTTTATGAAGTGAGAATACCAAAAAGGAGCCATTGGAACTCTTCTGCTTATTCTCTGTCACTATCTCTCTTTTTTCACCTATACTGCCAACCTTACAATGAGAAAGGTATTGTTTGTAAATAGTACTGTTGAGAAGAACTATGTTGACAACAGTTGGACATGTTAGCTTGTGTTGATGGTAGCTGTTTTGCATTGTACTGTGTGCCTAGCTTCTTGCTACTCCGTTTCCTTAGTGTTTCAGTGCAGAAAATAGGTTAAAGGATTTGCTAATTCTAGAATCCAGAGTGGGTTGAGCAGCATCAGAGTACAATGCAGCCTGTCTTTGTCAGGACAGTCGTCATAGAATAGTGTCACCACCTCAGTGAAGAATGCCACAAATTTAGAAATTATCTGGAGACTAACAAAGAAGACATGGGAACAATGAAAATGGGAATAGCATCAGTCAAAAGAGATTGAACACTACCATAAGGACCAAGTCTTGAATCAGTAAAGCAGTGACACATGAGACAGGATCTTGAATTAAATTGCTTAATTTACATAGAGCGACACATACAAGTTTCAAGTGAACAGCTCAGTTGAGATTTACATATTTATGTACCTATCCTCTGATTTGAGAAGAAATTAAGCCCAAAATTTACCTTGGTATCTTTGCTCATGATTCTTTATATATCAATGGTTCTCAACCTGTGGGTCACTACCTCTTGGTGAGGTCAAATGTCCCATTTATAGGTGTCACCTAACATCATCAGCAAACACAGATATTTATATTATGAATCATGACAGTAGAAGTTATGGTTAAGAAGTAGCAATGAAATTTTATGGTTGGAGGTCACCATAATATGAGGAACTGAATTAAAGAGTCACAGAATTAGAATAGTTGATAATCACTGTTCTAGACAATCACCCACCCTTCACAGTTACAGCCTCCATGGATTATAGCACAACAGATTCATTTTTTTGTGAATATAAGTTCCTACACATTGAGAAATGCAGTATATATACTTTCATATCTAGATTTTCCCTCAATGTGTTTTTGGAACATTGCCAAAACTTTGCCAAATATAGCCTCCTTAGTTTGTATATTTCTGCCACTGAGTGGAATGTAGTTTTATAAGGATATTCTAACTCATTTACTGTTGGTGTGGCATTTCATTGTTTTTTGTTTGTTTGTTTGTTTTGTTTTTATTACTTTACTTGATAGCCTTAAAAACCTACTACAGTGTTTTATGCTCGGACTTTTAGGAATATATTTGATATTAATTAATTATACCCTGTCTGTTATTAAAATTGATTTAGTTTAATGATATATGATTTCCAAAAAATTATGTGTTCAGTGTGAAGAACATTTACTAGCTCTAGTATGACAAAAATATTTCTACACCTTCTCTAGGAGCCTAATAACACAATTCCATCCCAAATACTGTCTATTTTTAGTACAAAATAAAAGACTAGATTTGTCTCCTATAGTGACTTATGTACCCAGGACCAGTGTTTGACAAGACAGATCCTGATCTGTCATGTACTATGTGTAAAGGTACATTGTTGTGTGAGATATCCTCTATATGTAGACATATTTGTGTACCAGCCATTTTCTTGCATTGGTCTGATTATCTCTTTGCAACTAATACTATTCTGTATTAATTACATTGTCTTGTAATAAATTACAGCCTGTTGAAGTTCATACCTTTATTTTTCTTTTTTCAAGATTTGCTTGCCTTAGGTTATAAGGCTACTTAGGGTAAACATAAATTCCCCCTCAACATATAAAGAAATACTATCTGTAAATTTAACTGACCTGAATTAAGTTGTATCACACTCTAAAACCAACAGAAATATTTTATGTCTTTTAATTGAAAGATCTGTAGTTATGTGAGTATTTAAATTTTTATAGGCCATTTTATATTTTTAGTGTAGACCTCAAACTCATAGTTTATTAAAATTATTCAAAATTCTTTGATTATCAAGGTTATTTAAGACATAATACTGTAATTATATTGTTTTTATCTACTCTTGCTTTAAAGATGACATCCAATTTCTTACATATAAAACTATTTTTAAAAAAATCATGAACATGACTATTTTAATTGTGGAATATCTGAAACTCATGGGAGTGTTTCTGAAGAAGCTAAGTTCCTTTAATGAGCCAGACTTAAAAGCCTCAATCCTTTCATTGAGGTTGTAACAGATAGAATAGTGTAAAAGTGGGTTATGCTAGTCACATGATCATGTTATATTACATGTGAGCCTGTCTTGTGAAACATTCCGTCTTTCTTTGAAGAAGTGAGTTACTGCAAAATTAAGCCATCATAGGAAGAAGATCAAGTAGCAAGGAGCTGTAAGTAATATCAGAGAGCTTGTGATAGCCACCAGCAAGAATGTAACCTCTATTCCCTTGTTGCAAGATGAATTGTACTCATGACATACAGGGCTTGGGAATCAATCTCTTCTTCATCCACACCTGCAATGGACTCCTAGTAACACCTCAGTGAGACTCAGAAGTATAAAAATTGGCTAAGCTGTGTCCAGACTTTTATTCTATAGAAACTAAAGGGTAGGAAATTGGGGTTCTTTAAACTGATGATTTTAACAGTTACCTAGCAAATTAATGAAATCTGAAAGCTCAGAAGGAAAATAAAAGCAATATTTTTTCTTTATATTATTTCCAGCTCTGTCACTTACAGTCATATGTTTGTCTTTCTCTTAAAAACCCATGATTAATGTGAAGATACTTTAACAGTCAGGATTTGTCAAGTACAGGATGATAAATAATCATCTCCCAAGCTAATGTATATTTAGCAACATTTTCTTTAAAGTATTAAGGGGTGTCTTATTCTTCCAGAATAAGCTCGTTACAGCTGATCAAAGAGGTGACCACGAAACTATGATTATACTAATCAATGTTTAACATTATGAAACATTTAAAAATGTGTTAAAGATGGTAACAATATTTTGTCTTTACAGAATTGAGTTTGTGGTGTGATAAAATAATATATACATAATGCTACAAGAAAAATGAGGAGTATGGTCTCACATCAAAAATTTCTTTGTAAAATAAGCTATTATGCTTGTATAAGAGTAGATAGATAGATAAATAGATAGATAGATAGTTTGATAGATGATAGATAGTAAATTGATAGATAGATGTATATATGGTAGATAGATCATAGATGATAGATAGGTGATAGATTAGACAGATATATAATAGCAACAGAGATAGCTACACAAAGAGAAGAAATTGAATGTATCAAAATATCAAAATGTAGTTGCTGTTAGTATTATAGTCTAAGTCTGGGTGTTTTGACATGTTAACGTTTATATTTTTAAGACATATATATATATATATATATATATATATATATAAATATATATATATTTATAAAATATACATATGTGTGTGTGTGTTAAATTTATTTGGTATGTATACCTTGTTTCCAACTATAATTATTATTCTGAAAAGAAATAAACAATAGGAATGGTGACATGGCTTAGCATTTAAAAATCATATCCTACTTTTGCATTGGAGCCAAACTTGGTTCTCAGCGCCTACAACAGGCTGCTCATATACCTGTTACTCCATCCCCAAGGGCATCCTACATCTCTGTCCTCTGTGGTACTTGCCTTCTCATGACCATACCTACACACACACACACACACACACACACACACACTCATAGATACCTAAAACTTTTAAAGTAAAAAAGTGTATCTTCAAAATGACCAACAAAACTAATACTCCAGAAAAAAGAAGAGAGAATCATAAAATCATGCTACGTTAGGTTTCTTCCCCCTCCTCTCAAGCAATCACCTTTTACCAAAATTGTCTTAAATTTTTGCAGCTCTTTGATGTGAGCAGCATATTTTAGTTGGTGTTTTCTCAATTATTTCAGAAAAAAAATGACTACCAAAAAGAAGAATCTCAAGTCATCTGTAAGCAGGTGAGATCTTTTCCAGCAGTAGGTGTTGCAAAGGATGCACACTTATTGCAAGAACCAACTGGCCTCCAAATCTGAGATGGAACACTAGGTTCTTCCCAAAAAACATTGGAAAATTCAACCACAAGCATCAACATCCATTTATAATTTAAAGAACGTTATGATTATGCATATTTTATAAACTATTACTGATAAATGGTTCCTAGGAGAAGGCTGAAAGTGCTTAAATGATCATTTTCCAACCATGATTTCTTCATCACAAAGCTCTTTTTTCATAATATTTATATTAGACAAGAAATATCACTGTCGGTATTTTTAACTGCAAAACAAAACAATAGCCTTGAAGAGGGACTGTGTTGGATTTTAAGTTCTATAACATCAACCAAATTACTGGTATATGTGTTAAAAGTAATTAACATTAAAATATTACCAGTTAAATTCTAATTCTCAAATGGTATCTCTTGTTGTTAATAATAAAAAAAATCAAAATTTAGATGAATCATCCAGAATTATATTTAAGGGAGGTTGAGGGATATTAAATCCTCTTCTCATTAGGTTTGACTTGAATACCATTAAAGATTAGTATATGGATATCAAATAGGATAATTACTGCCTCTGTTGCTATATTTCTTTACAAAACATTAATTTCTTTGTTGTACAGACCCAAGACACTTTCTCTTCAGTATTTACTTGAAGAGATAATTGAAAGCAACTTAAACCTTCTATAAAGCTTTCTGTTGTGCTAATACTAGTGTAAAGAAAGGTTTGTATTAGTTTATTAGAAGAATTTCTCCAAAAGGCCGTGTTCTCTATACTTCTTTCTTGTTCTGAAAAAAAGGATTTTTTTGGTAAATGCTTCATAGTTGTTTGGGAATTCCACTGCCTCTCTAGGACCATGCAAGCATCATTTGATAATTAGTATTTGTGTAATTTTTACCTTCGTTACAAGCCAACACCTTTCTACTTTAATCCATGTTAGGATGGGTGGAAGGCCACCTCCTGTGTTTGTCTCATATCATAATGACAGGCAGGTGGGGGAAATGGCTGGCCTCAGCCAGGCTACTCTGAACTCTGCTTGTCTTGTAAGAAAGGAATCAAGAGTAAACATTTAGAAAGACTTTTATTTGAGTCATTCCTTTTTGTCCTTGTCTTCATTGGCTCCTAAGGGGTAATTGGAGGAATCTTCTGCCTTAGCATTTTGTTCAAGATTGTTTCTCTGTAGAGTACAGACTCCTTCACAATGGGTTTGATGCCTTGTCCAGTTCAATTACAACCAGTTTAAAAGCACTTCTCAGCAAACAGCCTCACACAATAAAGGTCATGATGCATATAATTAGTTGAAATGGGAAGTAATGAGAAGTGAGCTATGAATGTTGGCAGTCTTTCACTTTCACCCCTGGATTAGAAAAAAAAAAGGCTTTCTACAATGCAGGTCAAATGTAAACGTACTGACTCCTAATACATACTGTAAAATATACAAAGTTTGAAAGAATAAAAAAAGATTTGTTTATTTAATAACTGGCTTTATTTTTATTGATTCTTTACTTGATTCCTCATTTGTTCATTTCAATGTGTTTATAGTTTCATTTTACTTTAAAATGTAGTTTACTACTAATGATTATTTCATTCAAAACAGGTTTGGAAATCATCTTTAGTCCATTAAGTTTTATTATCAAAAGAAAAATCAATTATTTTGTATTTACTCAGTCAAATCTTCACAGAAAATTACTGGGCTTATTGTCCATAGATTGCATAGTATAATCCTACTTGGGTTGGTGATAGAGGAATCTGAGAGAGCTTCAAGTTCTGTACATGTCTTGTACATGTAAGAGTTATGTCCTTCATATAAGGTTGGATAACACCACAGCCTTCTGTAACCTGGCATAGTCATAGGCTGTACCTCTTCCAAAAACCTATGCATCTGGGGAGAAATAGTGGGGGATATTATCAGTCTATTATCAAGAGAGTATAAAGAAGTGCCTTAAATAAGCATAGCTATGTCCATTTTAATTTATAGGATAAAATAACTAATATAAGAACCATCTGATATATTCCTGTAGCAAAGATGAGTATGTTGTCATTTAGGTATATAATCCGATGTCTTCTACATGTGATTCTAAGTTCCTTGTGTGTTTTAAAATATTTTATTTTTACAAAAATCTCTAAGACCAGGGCATTATTACTGTTTTCATTATCATTATCTTCTAGTGTTAAAAATAGAATCATAAAGATATTATTTAGAGCTGGTTGTAGTTGCATGTATCTCAATCCCAGCGTTGGTGGTGAAGCTGGGAGTTGGAGAGCTTCTAGTTAGTCCAGACTACATAGCAATCCTTTGCCTCAAACTGAAACAAACAAAACAATATATTCAGAAAACTAACAGGATCCACAGCTGATAAGCAGCAGAGCCAGGATTTGATCTCTGTCAGTGTCACAGTAGTGAGCAGGCTGTAAATCTGGAGGTGAGAGTAACTCAGAGGGTTTGGGGTGCTATGGCCATTCTCAGAGTCCTGCAGGGACTGCAGCACATGAAGCCACGACAGGATTCTCAGTTCATGATGTCACCTCTGTTCCTCTGGGTTTGATCACAGAGTTTCTTTCTTAGGAAGGCTGCTTTCTTCAGCAAGGAACCCAGCTTCTCACAGACTCGGGATATTATCCTTAGGAAGCAAACTTATTTTTCATATCTAAGCCAATCTGGTCAGTTCCAAAACTTTGTTGTATAGTTAAGTTGCTGCATGAAACAGTGCTGAAAACTACAGGAGAGGTAGAACAAAAAAGTCTGTATTCTTATTTCTACAGTCTGTTTTCTCAGGAATGACACTATTTGGTGAAAGATCAGGAGAGTGTCTTTTGAAGATGTTTGAAACAAGGGACTATCGTGAACAATTACTGTTATTTTAAGACTCTGTTTGAATACATGAAAGTTGAAGAGTTTGCATTTATGGAAACGTTGGCAAGCGCCATCAAAAGAACCAAGGGTTAAGTGACATCATTTATTTAGAGGTGATATGGAACAAGGTGGCAAGTTACATTTCCAGATGCTGTTACCATTCAATAAGTCTCACCCAGAGTTCTTAATGGAACAATATTATCCAAACCTTCCTTGGCTATAGGAGCAGACTGCTGAGAATTGGTCCTCTTCAAACTGAACCTAGTAAAAAAATCACCTGTGTATGAGTTCAGACTGGCTCCAGTGAGCTTTGTAGTAAGCATTGCTTTTATTCAGTTTTATCTAGAAAGCTTCTTATTTTTGATACTTTCAGGTGTCTTAGTCTTGTTTTTCATATCTCAGATCTTTTCATGGGTTTTGACAAGTTCACTGATCTTAAATCACGCTCCCAGAATAACTATTTTCTAAAACCATCCTAGAGTGAAATTTGAATGTTTTAAATTCTCTCTCTCTCTCTCTCTCTCTCTCTCTCTCTCTCTCTCTCTCTCT
>NW_021604636.1:478146-520533 GCF_004785775.1 Grammomys surdaster | reverse complement strand
TCTCTCTCTCTCTCTCTCTCTCTCTCTCTCTCTCTCTCTCTCTCTCTCTCTCTCTCTGTATGTGTGTGTCTGTGTGTGTGTGTGTGTGTGTGACATAGACAGACAGACAGACAGACACAGAAAGACAAAGACTTAAGAGGACCCTCTGCATCCTGCTCTTGCTCCCTAGTTTCTTCCCTTGGCATCTGTTCTCACACTGAAGCTGGACCTTACTGCTCTTTCCAGCCAGACTGTCTGGCTAACATGCAATCCTGATATTTCTACCCTTACCCATCTTTTCAGCCTCAAATTCTAGAATTCATGTTTATGTCTTAAAATGCAAGACTGTACAAAAAGCCAAACATCTGGATTATGTAGTTAAACATAGATTTATGAATGGTTAGTTTAAACTATAAAGCAAACAGTGTTTAAAATGGTAACTTGTCATTCAGTTATTGCACATAAGTCCTGCTATATGAACACTCTTCACTCAGCAACAGAACAAACAAACTATCAGTTCCCTTGCCTCTTTCCACATCTTATCCAAACAAAACTGCATTTTATCCAAATATTTTAAAGGGTTATTATACATTCATACATACATACATACAACCAAATTTATGATTCTTATTTAAATATAAAGAGACATGTGTCACATATTTTAACTTCAGTAATTAATAAATCTGTAAGACATGAACGTAAGCCAAAAAACAATTTATGCATCAAAAAGAATGGGATAAGACATTTGAATTCATTTAAATCCAAAGCAAAATCTGAAGACAGAGCAATACTCAAAGGACAATATCCAGATTCCACCAACATAATTTGGATCTCTAGATGGACAATATTTCTATCATCACCATCAGTTATTAGATATTACAGAATCTGAACTGATTCACACACAATGAAAGGACAAGGTCTCCCCACAATCTGAGAACACTGAACTATATGCTTCGATGCTTCATTTCTTCTGGTTTATTTCAAATCTTTCATAGACTTTTCCTTAAGAACAAATCTATCAAAAATATGTACAAGTAAATGGACAACTATTTTAAAGAAAAACATTGGTCTTTAGTATGATGTAAGTAACAAGCAAGGCATTTCTGACTCGTGTCTCTGACTACTGTCTCATTATGGACAGTGCTGTAGAATTAGCTTTTAGGAGTCCTTCACCAGATATATATGAAAAGCATCTCTAATTTTTCCTTTTGCTGCAGACATACGTGTTTAGTAAACAAAGCTGTAAAACAAGTATTTTAGACAATATTTTCAACAAAGTTTATTTTTTATTTAAATTAAAATTTTTGATGATTTCACATGTGAGAATTGTATTTACACCATTTCAACCCTTATCTATTTCCTTACAACTCCTATAGTGCCTGCCTCATTCCCTCTTGAATTTATGACCTCTTCCTCAAATACTGTCATACACAATAGCATATATACATATACTATATAATTATATATGCATGACAGCCTACTGAATTCACCTTATGTTATTCTTGTATGTATATTGCTGTAAATATTTGTATATGGCTGTCTATAATGGACTGTATGTCCTATCACAGGACTTATTGCTGAAGAAGATCTGTTTTCTCTCTCTAGGTAGGAATTAACTGTTTGACGATAGCTCTTCATATGGGAATTATGCCTTGAGAGATTCCACCAATCTACTTTGGCATATCACCCTTGATCACCATTTTGTAGGTCTTGTTTCCGGAGCCATATTTTTGAGATTTCATCACATATATTAGACATGGTATCACAGCAGACATTCTAGTCCTTTTCCTCTTACTATCTTTTTATTTTAGCTCAATATTCCCTGAGATTCAGGTGTAGAGCTTGTGTTTTAGCTATGTGAGTTGATATTGGGCACAGCATAGTCCTTTTGATATTAATTCATTAATAACTTTTACTTATTTGGTCTTCCATGTGTGTGTGTGTGTGTGTGTGTCCCAAACAAAACCTTAATCTCAAAAAGAAAGAATGCCAACTTTATTTAATTATATTTTCTATCATTTAGCTTTGACATCGTGCTAGTTACATTACATTACAGTAGTAAATGACTGAAACAACTTAGAGCAGAAAAGGATTTATTTCTACTTGAATTTCCATTGGAACGATTTTATGATGGTGAAGAAGGCGTGGCCATAGAATCAGGAGGCAGGGTAATCACTTTTCCTCTGTAGAGTAGAAACAGAGGAAACTGTATAATAGGAAGTGACACAAGGCTTTAAACTCTCAAAGTCCACACTCAGTGATATATTTCCTCTAGCAAGGCTTGACCTCTTAAGGTTTCCAGAACATCTCCAAATACTTCCATCTACCAGGACCAATTATTCAAATATATGACTTTATAAGGCACATTTCATTTCAACCACAGCAGAAATTTATATTCATTTTGTATGTTTCTAGTATATTAGTTTTGTTTTTTAAATCTCCCTTCCTGTTACTTCTGTCTATACATGCTCACATCTGATATTCAAATTTCTGTTGTGAATAAAATTGCTGATGGAAGACAAAGTGATATAGATACTTTGTAAGACCATTTGGTGATTTTTGTCAAAAAATTAATATAATCTTAGACTATGGCAAACTACTTGAGTTGGGTTTTAACAAAAGAATTTTTTAAATTCTGCTTACATCAAAATTTACATTCCTATATTCATATTAAATTCACTTACAGTTGCTAATTTTGAAAACAATGAAGTTGTAGCTTTACCGGATAAATGATAGCTATGTATGTGCAAATGATAGAATACTTCAATTTTAAGAGCAAGTGAGATATAAAGCACAGAACTTATGTCAGCAACATAAACTCAGTACTAAGTGAATTAGGCAATATTAAAATCTACATGTTACATATTTCACCATGAAAATTTTAGAGTAAAAAATATAGAAACAGATTGAAGAGCATCAGCAACCATCAAAAAGGAGAAAAGTGATGAATAAGATTAGCAGAGAGGACTTTTGAAGGTATTTTTTTCTGACTGATATGGCAATGATAGATTTATGCCATTTTGCATTTGTCCAAAGCAATGGGATGTGCAATGCCTGGAGCAAATCCCACTGCAAGGGATGGACTTCGTGTGATCGCAGGGATGGCTTGTCTAGGCTCATCAGCTGTAGCAAACCTGATACTCCATGAAACTCTGGGAAAGGAGATGATCTGCATGTGTAGGGGTGGCAAACATGTCAAAAATCTCTCTGTGTTCCACTCAATCATTCTGAAAACCTTAAACTGCTCTGAAAATAGTCTTATAGAAAGTCATGTCGTGGTTTCATAACATAACATTATAACATCTACTGAGCTGTGATCAGTTAGTTAAATTCATATAGAGCTACATTTATGTTAGACCACCAGCAGCAGCTCTGATCAAATTAATGTAAAAACAAATTGTATACCATATTCTTGATGCTATAACTAGGTCGTTAATAAACACTACACAGGACTGGTCTCACAGCCAACACCCTAACATAATGTATCATTCATTTTTCAACCTTAGATTTGAATACCTAAGTTTGAAAATTGAAAAGAAACAGAAAACAATGGTGGAGAGGATATGCCAAAACCATTTTAGGTGCCTCAGGAATGTTATTGCTTATAAATCTCCCAAGAAGTCTATAATCCAGTAGCAACTGCCCTCATCTTACAGGTAGAGCAAGTAAGGTTTCAAGGGGTAATAATATTGTTTTTATCTGTATTTGTCCGCATGTCTGACTGCCTCTAGGTTATATGAATATCATTGCTGTCTGCAATTCTTGTGTTTAGCTTCATATTTCTATACTCTAATGATTCAGGCAAAAGTTATAAAAAAAAACTTTACAGAACATAAAAGTGCTCAATGATTTCATGCCAGGGTCATTTAATTAACAAGGTCACCAACAGAAAGAGAACTTGCTTCAAGGACACTAAAGTGATTATCTTTTAATAATGCTCTGTCAAGATTGACAAATTAATGTAAAACATTTCTTAAACCAAGTCTATTCCTCTCAGTCACACTCAGGGAGCCTTGTTTTATTTATATTTTTCCTGAACATCACCCACTTGCAGTAAAAGCATATAAGACTCCTGGTTCAATGTTACTGAAACAGAATCACATGCCACAGAAGCCTCAGGTGAGACTTCAATATGAGATGATGATAATGAACCTTCTTTTAAGAGTTATTCTGATAGTTAACAGATCTTGCACTTTGCAAACATGCTGAGTTCATAGAGGGATTTTCACATCCACAAGATGGGCAAGGCAACGTTAAGAATGGGACTTTTACTACATAGACATCGTTTCTCTGTAGGCATTTTTTCATGATCTTGTTCATAATTCTCCCGATCCATCTTGCCTTGCGTTCAGTGATGTTGTACTTTATGAATCCTGTTCCATTTGTTTAAATTCATATAGAGCTCTATTTCATGGCAGACAATCCAGCCGTGGTTCTGATTAATGTAATATCAAAACAAATCGGATACCATATTTATGACGCTAAGACAAGGTCATTAATCAAACACTACATAGGGTTGGTCTCAGAGCCAATCCATTAACATAATGTAACATTACTTTGACTTAATATACAGTTGTTATACATTGTGGTTATAATTAAGATGGTTCAATAGTCTATCAGCCTTAAAAGCATAAAATTGTGTTCCTGTAAAGTGTGCAATTAAAAAAAAATCTAACTCAATCCCAAATACCTCTTCCTTATTCCTTTCCCTTCGCTTTTTACAATGTTGTCTTTTAGTAAGTAGAAACTGAACATCAGACTGCATATTTGATTAAAAAAAAAAAGAATAAGTTATCGAGAGGAAGTGATAGTTAATTACATACAAGTACTCTTACAGACATGGCAGGGTGGCAGCACCTAAAATTTTCAATAAATAATTTCACACTGAATAACTTAAGGTAGAAATGCAAACCAAATTCTAAAGGTAGTATAAATAGTGTTCTTGATTAGAATATCTGTCTATGTGGAATGCTTGTTTATGTAGACACTGCAGTGCCCTCCCAGTAGTTTTGCTATTTGAAGAATCTTCAGAGAATCTCAAGTACTTGTCGCTGAGGGTAAAACTAATTTGCTCCCCATTATAGTATCTGCCTCACATTCATGTGCTTAATTGTGATGTAGTCTTGGGAGTAGTTTCAGACTTTTATGCAAGGGGAAATAGGAGTAGAGTTCTTTCTTTGACAGCTCACAGATAAAAACCTGATGGAGAATAGTTTGCCAAGCTGAATTAAATCCAGACTATAAAAGCCTTAATTAGTAGGAACATAATTATGGGGAACTATTGAAGAATAAAATCTAAATTATATTAAAATATTTTTTCAACAGTCATGAAGATGGAAAAAAGCAGATTTCATAGTGCAGTCAATTTCTCAAAATTACTGTCCAACACTGATTAATAATTTAAAGCTGAAGGCTGATATATAGCCTTGTTTTTGTTTGCTTGCTTCCTTGCTTGGAGTGTTTTGGTAAGGCACATTTGATCATGGTGAAACTAGTCCAATAAACTTTGAAGCCAGGATGTCACTGATTAATAAAATGTGCAGAGAATGTGAAGATTTCTCCAGAGATTTGTCTTTTCTCATTAAGAGAGCCAGTATCGGTATCATATATATTCATACATAGTGCATTACACAATATAATCAGAGGGGCTAAGAAAGTGTGAACATAAGTTTAGATTTCCTCTCCACATGCTCCAAAACACTCTCCACAGTGACATGAACAAATAAAAATAGTAACAACAACAAAAATAAGAACAATAACAAAGAATAAACAAAAGAAACAAACAAAAAACCTAGTGGATAATGGGAGATAACTAGGAACATTATTAACTATTACCATGAATTATTATCAGTAGAGAACAATACTGATATTTCTAAGATTAGTATTCTCTTAATTTGTAATGAAAATATTTCCAAACGGCCCTCTTATAGGCAGTATAGTCCCATGTTTCTATATTCTATGAAGCAAGAATCCCTGCACACATCATTTGGTCAAAAAGGGACAATAAGTTAACTACCACCCTGTGTTCTCTTTATTACTCTAGAAATTAAATTGTATTTCCACGGCCGCCAGTTGAGGATTGGGGCCACCCACCGATCTCAAAAATTTTAACCCAGAAATGCACCTGTCCAAAAGACAGACAGGGACAAAAAATGGAACAAAACCTGAAGGAAAGGCCATCCTGAGACGCCCCACCTAGAGATCCATCACATTTGCAGACATCAAATCCCCAATGCAGATTCGGATACAGACATCCATCGCACTGAGCCTGGGGACCCCATGGGAAAGTCTAGGGCAAGGACTGAAAGAGCTGAAGGGGATTACAACCCCATAGGAAGAGCAATTACAACCAGACCACCCAGAGCTCCCATAGACTAAATCACCAACCAAAGAGTGTACACGGAGGGATTCATGGCTCCAGATACAAATGCAGCAGAGGATGGCCTTATCTGAGATCAGTGAAAATGGAGGCCCTTAGTCCTTTGGAGATTTGATGCCCCAGCATAGGGGGATGCTCAAGGGATGAGGTGGGAGTGGGCAAATGAGTGGAGGAGCATCCTCATAGAGGCAAATGGGAGGGAGAAGAGGAGGACAGGATGAGGGGGTTTGTAGAGGGTTAACCGGGAAGGGAAGAGGGCAGTGTAAATAAATGAAATGATTACTAAAAAGATAAACACGACACCAAGAAAATACATGATTACAAATGGAGTGGCCTTTCAGTGGGAAGAGCTGACAGTTCAATGTACAGTTTGCATCTGCTTTGCTCCCTTCTTGCTCCTTTTGTCCATGGTTTTGTCAAAACTCTACTAGTGGCTCTTGTTTTAAAATCACTGCCTCAGAAATGAAAATTCCAGACCAGCGCATGATTTCTGTTTTTACTACAAACTCTAAACTCCAGCTACGCTGGAACAGTTGTCTACCCAGATGAGAACATACTTTGAAGAGCACAGATTTGAGTTGGAAGAGAAGTAGGTAGAAGAAGGCCACTTTTATCTGGAGGGCATTTGAGGAAAGAGTATTTCCTGTCCAATTGTACTATTTTTAGTATTCAACCTGAACCCGACTTTCAGTATTTAGAGACATTATACCTACTGGGCTTTTAGATTTTCTTTTTGTTTTTGAGTTTAAAGAGGTTTTTGTTAATATGTTTTGAAAATTGAGCATATATTATGAAGGTGGGCTTCCAAAACTAATTTATCAGAGGCCTGAGTACCATTTGCACATTCCAACTCACTTTGAATCTAAATCGAACAAAATTCAGATCATAACACGTTTTAAAGTGGATAATATCTAAGACACATGACAGTATTTATTTAGTTCATGAGCTCAATTATTTAAGAAATACCGTGGAGAGATATGAGAAAAAAAAACCTCTATGAGGAATTTGAAATTACAAGGAACATGACTAGAATTGTACAAATTTCATTCCGAGTAGCATTTTATCATCATCAACCCCAATCCTTTTCAGATAAATAGCATCTGCACAGGAATCATAGCATGACAAACTATAACCTTCCAAAGCACAGGAATCATGGCCTGACAAACTATAACCTTCCAAAGCTTTCATGCCTTGCTTTCACAACTCATTTAAAATGAGGGAGAACATTTATGTTTGCCCTTACTCTGCTCTTCCTTTTCAATCACTGTTCTAAATGGCTCACTTTAGATAAAAATTTAATTTTAGACAATAAGTAGGATTCAATAAATAGATAATGCACTCTCCGTTTCTTTTATATCTAGAGTAGAGCATTAAAACAAATGATAAAGTCCTTAGTTTCATCCTGGCCTGTCCAGTTTTAACTGCACAAATATATAGAAGGCCAAATTCTATTTAAAATTTGTCTATTTATTTCCATAGGTTAAACTATTACTGCAAACATAAAAATGTGTCAAGTAACTATACAACTATAAAAGAAATATAAGGATTTATTTTTAAAACTTTTATTAAAAATAATTTCTTAATTAAAAAAAAAGGGCTTCCAGGACTGGCTCAGGAACTTTTAACTAAAGTGAGAACTCTATGACAGAAAACAAACATAAACACTTTTTTTTGTTATTCCACAGTGTAAGGAGTTATAGGGTAACAATAAATTCACAAACTGTGGTCAATTCAATGATATAAAAATAGGACCAGCAGGCAACATTTGAGGGGGATATATCAACAGGAGGGATCCAAGCTTACCAGATACTCAAGCTTTCCTTGGTAGCTAAGGATATGAAAGTACAAAGGTTCTTTTAATACAGTCACACTGACTAATAGTAACTTTCCAAATACACATTGCAGATTTAAAAGTGTGTGTGTAGATATTTAAATATGTACATATATTTTTCCATAGTGTATACATATGTGTGTAAATGTATGTATGTGTATATACATGCATGTGTTTGTGTGACCATGTGTGTGTGTGTGTGTGTGTGTATCTTAGTTTGGGTTTTACTGCTGTGAAGAGACATTATGACCAAGGCAATTCTTTTTTTTTTCCATTCTCTTTTTCTTTTTTTTTTATTGGATATTTTATTTACATTTCAGATGTGACCCCCTTACCCAATTTCTCCCTCGCCCAGGAACACTGTATCCTATGCCCCCTCCTCCTGCTTCTATAAGGATGTGTCCCTCCACCACCACTCCCACTCCCACCTTCCCACCCTCGAATTTCCCCACACTGGGCATCCTTATAAAGAAAGGAAAACATTTAGTTAGGGCTGGCTTACAAGTTCAGAGTTTCAGTCTATTATCATCATGGAAGAAAGCCAGCAGCATCCAGGCAGGCATGGTGCTGGAGTTGCTGAGAGTATGATATATCAACAGCAGGAATCAAGCTGACTGAAGTCCAGGAGACAGTCACTTGTTCCACACACAGAGCAGTCAGAATACAGCCATTACCATCATAGCTCTTGGTGTCTACATGTAAATGGAGTACTAATAAGGACATTAGACATTATATCTTTTCCTTGGTTTTGAGTATCTGCTAAGGTCTTGGCCCTGATTGCTTCCGTGATATGATTTTAATACACTCATGTGACTATTCAGTCTCAGTTAACCCCAATTAACTTCTAGTGTGTATCTTTTATACTCCTCAGAATAAGCCATATACCAATCTATGCCATGTTGGTGATACCATACAAATTGTACCATTCATCATCTATCCAGGTCCAGAGCCAGCCTCCTCAATAATGATGAGGATGCTTGCAAAAGTGAAATCTTAGAGTTGGGCATAGTCTGAGAAGCCAATCATAACACTAACACATGCAGTGCTCTCTCTACCATGTCATGCAAATGACACCCGTTTTAAAGACTCTGCACATAGAAAATGCACTGTGTACATGAAATTGTCATGAGTAGAATACAGGCTAATGCAATTGTCTTTTACAAAGACTTCAATATTCAAGAGAAACATAGTCATGCTGATGATCCCCAGGATACTACCAAAGATATAAACAAGCCTGTATGGAGCAGGAATTGAGCATAACTGGATTTTTTAAAATTTTGATTTAGTTAATGTGGTGGCCTTATTTTGAGAAAGGAGCTGGAGTAACCCATGAGCTCTGAAAACATTGTAGGTGCTGAGGAGTGAAGGCTTGGGCTGCTGCATTTGGTACTATAGCCCTAGAAAAGAACCTAATTGTAAATGCAGACTTTTCCTCTATGGAATTCTCATGGTATCTTCCTCCACTCTCATTATTTCATAGAGACTGTGTGTCAATTAGTCAGGCTCTTGCTCTGTTTTCCAAAATTCAATGGTTTCAAGAAACAAAGGAACAAACACAATCATGCTGCAATGTCTAAACAGTTCTTGAAAGACTTCTAAATTGGAGGATAAGTAAAGCATATAGATTATTCCCAAATAATTTATTTTCATTGTACTTTTAGTTATAAAATGTTATAATACATCAAGCTTATTATTCTAGGCATCTGTTATATCAATACATAAGTGACATATATATGTAAGAATAAGGATGTATGCATAGGGAACAAGTTGTGTGGGGGCATAAGAAATGAGCTACACAATACATAGTAATCATAATAGTTAATAGCAAAATCACTTCTAAGCTTTGGATTAAAATTCAGAGTAATAATCAGTAGCTAATACTATAAAAGTTCCATTACATAATATTGATGAAAACATTACAAGCCTACTCGCAAATAAAATATATGTGGAATTTTAATATAAAACAGACTTATTCTACTATGAAACAAATACTGAGAATTAAAGTCTTTGACTTTCAAAACACAACAGTCATTCTTAGTGGCATTTCTCTTAAGATGTCAAATTTCTAAACAACCTAAATGTCTATCAGTGGATAATGAGAGAAAGAGAGAGAGAGAGAGAGAGAGAGAGAGAGAGAGAGAGAGAGAGAGAGAGAGAGAGAGATATCAGAGAGGTAGAAAGTAGAGGCTGGCCATGACCATGTGGAGAGAGGGGAAGGGAAGAGGTGAAGGGAGAGGGGGCAGAGAACCTTCAGGCTAGTGAGCAAGGGAGTAAGAGAGAGAAGGGGGCAGGCAGCCCCTTTTATAGTGGGCAGGTCTACCTGGCTGTTGCCAGGTAACTGTGGGGAGGAGCATACCTGACTCTTGCCAGGTAATTGTGGAGGTGGAGTTTAGACAGAATACTAACAATGATGATGTAAAAACAGATTTAGGTTACTCCAAATTCCATGTCAGATATTTCATAAGATTTTTATCATAACTGAATGGATAGACATCAATCATTCCATATTTTAAATACATACCGCATAAGTGGACACATCAGGTAACAGGGTTGCAACAAAGTAGGAAATTCTCTGCTATAGGCCTTAGATATTGTTGATGACATTGACTTTTAGTTCTGTAGAAGTTGGAGTCTCTTTGTATAGTCCAAACTATTTGCCAGCAGTTCTAAGGCTGATAGACTATATACAAAGGTGGTCACTACATGGTTACAAGAGAAACTAAAGATACCCCAAAATAATTTGTCTCTAGATTTTAAATATTCCAACCTCTCTACCTTATTTAAATTTTCAACTGTCAAGCACCAATGTCATTCACATAGCTATTCTTCTACGAAGACTTTATTCTCCTGTATTGTCTTATAGTTTTAAAATGGCTTTCTCACAAAACCCCAGCAATCTAGGCAGGTGAAAGACTAGAGGAAACAATTATGTCAGCATTTAATTTAAATACAATTTGCTGGAGCAAAGATATTTGATTGACTTCTGGTTACTTCTCATAGGCAGGGCATATAAAAGGGTATCTAGAAGGCTTGACACCGTGATTATTCAACTAAACTTTAGTAGTGGAGTCCACAATAGGGCCTAAATGCTCCTTTAAAAATGAGTTTTGATCTGGTTTACATTGCCTGTTGTGAATGCTCACTTGAAGAACAGGCCTTCTTTCAGAGAGCAGTCATTTGCCCCCATAACACTGGTGCTATTACTAGTATCAATTATGTGTTAGGAAATGATGTAACTTCCTATTAGATTAGTTTCACCAAGAATGAGCCTAAATGTGAGTCCTCCCATCTTCTATCTGATGTGTGTTATATCTGTGTGTGTATGTGTGTGTTTTTGATGACTGTCATGCCTTCCCTTAAAAAGGGGGTTGGAATTTGATCTGCATTTTTTTGAACAGCACTGAAAACACGACATGGAAAAGAAGTGAGGGATACTTTTTTACAGAAATCTTTATCCAAGTTTTAAAAAAGAAAGGATTTACTTTATTAAATGTAGCTGACCTATTATAGCAAACAAACAGCTGGCATTAGCAAGTTACATCTACATGTTGCTTCCAATATTTGTAGTAGTTATCTGTTTTATTTAATATTGCTTACAATCCATTGGCAGCTTTTGGCAAATGACTACCACAACACACACACATACAAATACACTATTCTGGGTCAGGTGCATGGAAGAGCACATAGCTTAAGGTCAAAGTTATAGATTAGCTTATGTTGTTAAAGCTGATTCCATGGGAAATCCAAGGCATACTATGATTGCTAATATTTTTCTCTTAAAGAAAGGTTAAACTTAGGCCAAGTGCACAGAAGAACATCTAAGTATACAAAGTTAAGTCATATTCTTATGATTTATTCTTATTCCTAATTTGGCTGTGAGGTCCAGCAAAGTTCAGACTCAGAGGTAAAGAGAGATTTTCAGAAAAATGTATCACCACAAGTGGGAAAATGTTACCTGCCAGGTTGATATTGCAGTTTTAAGGCTTTAGCTGAATAAAACTATTGATGATTTTTCTTCTCCAGCAACTTGTACAGCGCCCTTCAGGATGATTGGGTTTAGTCAGCAGAGAAGAAAGCATTCGACTTCAGTTCTTGTTGATTTCTCTGAGTCTTATAGTCAAGGTGCGCAGTGTCTTCAGCAAGCTTGCCTTGTCAATTAGTTCTGGTACACAACAAAGAGGAATGACCAGAGCCTGCATTTCTTTGGAAACCTTTAGAGCCTTTTTGACCAACAGCTTATAAAGGGTGTGTATAAAAAAACTCAAAAATGGAGAATATATGTTAAATTACACTTCTGGTTCAGTAAGTAAATGAACCAAGTGATTTAATATAATGATTACTTTTGTGTTTATGAATGTGCCTGATAGTGCATAAAATGTATATTTTATACATGCAATTTAACTGTACATGGTTTTCTGGATTAGAGCTTGAATATAAAATAAGACTGTTAAATGCACTCAAAGTACTGGATATGTTGTAATTATGAGTATGTTTCATACTCTCATATTCATCAGGTAGACCTTATCAAAAGACTTTTTTTTAAAAAAAATCAAACCATGTATATAAAATCATATAAATGACTTAGGGTCTCTTCTGGGATAACTTCTTATCTAACTGATTTTCTCATCAGATCATTGACTTTATAACCCAGCCTCAAGTAAGATGTTACAGCACTATAAAACAATGTGCCTCTCAACAACTGATTTGCCTATGCAGCTATGTTGACAACTGTCTGTGTTTTTTATCTCTTCTTCTCAATGTGATTGCTGGTGACTGACTATGTATTGATGTGTAAGTAGAATTACAAACAAGTGAATATTCTCAAAATTCAAAGTGGATGGATAGTTCAGAACTGAAGAGTGGCTTATTTGGGGGAAGAACATAGATTTCTCAGTTTTTCTTAGATTACAGGCATAATGGATCTCAACTTATTGCTTCATAGTCAATATAAAGGCCTTAGTAGATGTGGCTTTCAGACTACCAATCAATAGGTAGTTAGACACATTCTGGATATATGTGAGTGGTGGTCATTAAATCAAGTAAGGGATTATATAAATTGGTTATAGATGCAGTAATAACCAAACTGATTTATTGTAGAGAGACTACAGGTAAATATAATGCAGAAGATGAAGCATGGTTTTGTGCTTTATTGATATTGCTGTTGCTGCTGCTCCTGCTGCTGCTGCTGCTACTGCTGTTGCCCCCAAAACCAAAAGCAGGCTAGATGTAGAGTAATAGACTCAAGTAAATACTGCTGACTCAGGTCTGAAGTTGTACTGTTTCTATTCTGGTCATGAACCTGCAACTCCAATATGTGATTATAGGAAAATCATTAAATGATACTGTCATTGAGTTTTTCTGTTCATAAAAGTAAAAAATACTAAAAAAATTGATGATATTAATAACATTGTCAGTCTCATGGTTATGTAAGAATTAAGTGTTAACGTGTTAAAATCTTAGAACACAGCCAGAACATTGGAAGAGTTCATTGTTAGATGTGTGGTTTTTAGTTTTGTTTTACCATGTTAGATCCAAGCTCTGTTCCCATGAGGAGTTGTTTTATACTGTATTTTTCTGCTTCAATATATGTAGTTTTTGTCTTGGGATCTTATAATTTATTTAACCCACATTTCCTTAATTATCATAGTCTTATGGAAAGGCAATGGTAAAGAAATTAAGAGGGCAATGATAAAGGAATTAAAGAGGTTGAAAACACTCCTTTAGTGTTTTCAGATGAAGGACTCCATCTGAAAGTACTCTGCCTTCTGCAGTGACTGCTTCATTTCCCATAATATATAGAATAGTTTTATTTAATCCAAATTTTCAAAGTAGAAATATTCAGGAATACAGCTGAGAGTTGCAGTGATAATAGTCATCTAGACTCGGGGGACACACCATTGTGTGTTTCCTGGTAGCATCAGAATTTCTTCTCTCACTTCCATCTTTAATATATATCAAATATAATTTAAAACTAAATAACAGTGAATGCTTCTGATGCAAATAAATAAACAAATCTGTGCCATTATTTATTTAGTCTTGAAAAGTTACACCTGGAGAGGACCAAATAAAATAAGGAATCCAAATGCCTTCCATGGCCCAGTACAATAATTCATTGTACATTTGGAATGCAAGGCTTTTTATATAGCTCTGTAGATAGGAGCCAAGTACAGTTATGTGATTAGGTTTTTAATCCCATTTGCTTTATTGCTTCTCAGAAGATCTGTGCTTACAGTACGTGTCTGGGCTTAGATATGTAGAGGAAAGTGAAGGTGATGAAATGCCCCCTCCATTCTGCATGCGAAACTAAGACTGGAGTTCAGAGGAAAGCTATGGAGAAGTACTGGCTGGCTTCCTCTACTTATCATGATTACATACATATTGGGATACAAAAGTCTCCATGATCACTCTGAAATTGCATTGTAGAAGTGCTTACCACCCTCATGTTCATTTTTTTTGGACTTGAACTTTGACATCTTTGTTGTACTTTTGACAGTTTAACTCTGAATTCATCCATGAAAGAGCATGCCTTCCAGCTTTAAAAGATTTTCTTTCAGAGGGTACAAATCCTACAACTGTCTTGGTGTTTCCAAACCAGGGCTAGTAGACACAAAGCTGACCTAGTGGAACTGATAAACTGTGCTACTTTATGGAAATGGAATTGAATTCTCCCCAAGATTTAGAAAACAGAAAGGCATAATCGAGCGAGTTAAAAATAATTTCAAATGACAATTATAATAGAGCATCACTATTTTTGCAGTGCCTTTCTCTGTTGCTCGGATTTAATATGAGAATTTTCAGTGTAACTAATCTTACTATTTGAAAAAATGTTCAGCAATAAAAATCCATCTCACTTGATATAGTATCTATTAATTTTAAGCACAATGAAGTAAAGGTGAGGCTGCTTTTCAACTAAAAGAATCATAGATTGGAGAATTGAGCAGTTGGTTGAGAGAGGATATCTTAATTGAACAGTGAAAAAAACTGAAACAAAAATAAGTGGAAAATAAAATGTCATCAACAATATCCTTTTATGAAAAGTTCATAGAGCAAGGAGCAGAATGAAAGAAGAAAAGATCACGGGGGCATCTGTCCATTTAATTACAACAGTTGTATTTACCAAAAAAGAAAAGAGTCTTTCAAAAAGCTAGATCCAGGAGCTCACTCTGATATCAGATTGGATCCATCTTCGAGCCCCTGGCTTTGATGACATGAACACAAGAGATCTTGCAAAGCGCAAGGAACCCTAGACATGGATGAGTCTCATTCATCTCACGCTAAACATAGTTACTGAAAGGGAAAATTTGTAAGGAATATGCTTAAAATATCCAACGAATCTCAGATTTTAAGACATCTTTTCATCAGTAAGGTTAAGCTAGCATGGGAAACGTAGCTTCTATGGGTATTTTATCTATATATAACAGAAATTGGAATCAAGATAATTATCTCAATGGAAATAGACATAGTATAATTGATAGTTGCAAAATACTTAACAGTGAAAGTCAAGTCTGGAGCTTTTATAAGCGAAAGTAGGATTGGGTTTATTCCACGCCTCCCACTTGGAAGCACTTATTGTTACGTTGACACCGTTCTGACCTTTATCTTGTTCAGACTCGTATTAAACGCACTGGCAGGACACTAGCTTGTGCCCTCTGAGGCCCATTATTGCCATTAGAGAGCTCAGCTTAAGTACCATCATTGCGTCAGATTGCTGTTCTTCCTTAATTAGCATGGCATGAATATGAAGAGTGCTGCTAATACACAGTGCACTGCACACTCCGGTTCCCCCCAGTCTGTGTATGCCACAGATTTGCTGGCAAACTTGCAGTTTAGAGAATTCTTTGCAGACATCTGAGTTAACCCTAGCTTCTGGGTGAAGAGAGCAGAGCCATTAGCAAGGAGAGTTGAGCCATTTTGTACTAATTGCCATTTAGATCTTCCACAGACAGAAACTGACCTGCCCAGCATCAAAAGGGGCTATGCCAGAGAACAGTTAAGCATGTTTAATCTACATTCATCAAAATGTCATCAAGATAGACTTTTAGAGTGCTTAAAGATGTTATAGTTGATGTCAGTGAATTTCCAGGCCATGAGGTTGCCTATTCTCTGTGTATATATTATCAGCTACTTTATATTTTTTTGGATCAAGAACAATTTCAAACCTAACAGACTATTTTGTTTGCTTGGTTTGTTGTTGTTGTTGTTACTGTTTTTCTCTTTTTTGCTGTTCAGATAGTTTATAAATTAATTAAAATTTGCTATATATGACAACAAAAATAATTTTGTCAAGTATGTTTGCCCTTCCCCTAACTTTGTTGCAAATAACTATGGATTATTCATTTTCAAAGTGCTAGATAATGAATTGTGCATAAGACCTAGAAATCTCTTCACTTGTATATAGAGCTGATGGTTATTTTGAATCCCCATCTTCTTAGAAAACTCTTCCTTAGAATATAACTCTAATTTAATTTTCCTGAGATGCTTATAATTAATTTTACCTTTTTAGATTTCTAAACAAATGTAAATGTTCTATGGATAATGGAATACATTAAAATACATAACTATCTACTTAAAAAAAAAATCCATCAAATGTGCTTCAAGTACGAAAGGTCAGACATAGGCCCAAGATTCTAGAAAGGTTTTCAATTGAATAAAGATTGTGTGATGATGCACCTGGGAGATTGCAGAGTAAGGGATGACATGCAACCATAACAATCTAAAAGAGAAAGGAATGTCAGCACATTCTACTTTTCTATAGGAGACTCTACTAATATCTTAGATAGGAGAATGTTTGTTTCAATTCTTGGTCACATACTAGAGCCATAAAAACTGAAAAGAACCATCAACTTTAATTGGTCTTGTAGATGATCATGTATTTCCAGAGTGCTAGTGGGTGAGATTTTGCAAGACATAGATCTTGATTTGAGTTAAGAAAAATGTACTCAAGGGGTCTGGTATAGAACACCTGCTATCCAGCACAAAGGGAAACTGGGAGGAGAATCAAGAGTTCAAAGCTATCCTTGTCTTCATGAGACTTCTAAGACATTAGAGACTGTGAGACCTTGTCTCCAAAGAGCAAAAATGTTCTAATTATTCAGAACTGAATGCAAAATCTATCTGTGTCTAAAGAACTACAGAAAAAAACTCAGAAACCCATATATCAATTGGTGTAAGGTTCATACAGAAGATTATGGGAATATAACATTGTATTCCTATAAGATACTATTAAAATTTTCATGATTAAGATGATTAGTAAGAAGAATCTAATTGCTCATGGAAGCGGAAACAATTGCCTTATTCAGTTGCAATAAAATTTCTCAAAGCAATTATTAGTGCATTGCAAATTTTATTTTATATTTACTTCAAATGCTAAAATATACAACTCATATTTCTTTGGAAGAAATAAAGATAAAAAGAAATGTTTTGCTGGAGTTTATTAATGTAAAAAGGGTGATTCAATATCATTAATTCAGGATATAGGGACTTCTAACCTTCCAAGTACAAATTCCTGGACTCATAAAATTCTGTTACAGATTGCTAAATCATTTTACCAGGAATATTTGCTGATTTCTAAAGAGGGTTATAAGTAAGAACAGCTTCCAAATTCGTATCTTAGAATAAATTAAGTTGTACTTTCCCCATTTTAGCATCCAAATACAAAGGCAATCCCTCAGCAACAAAGAGGAAAATCAAAACAAGTACCATTACAGTATGTGATATAATTCATATTCATTTCCATAATAGCAGTCAATCTTTGAAGTATCTATACTTCCTTTTGACAACCCTCCCTTCATTTATTTTAAGTGACAGAAATTCAACTAGATATGAAACATCTACCACTCTTTAGAAGCTGCACTTACAGGGAAAGGGAAACCAAACAACTACAGGGGATAATCTTGAATACTCTATGGTGTTAATGAAGGCAATGCAGAGTGTTAATGAAAAGATTGTTGGAGGAAAGAATGAGAGAGTTAATAGGATGTGTAAAGAGGCATGATTAGACAGAGTCCTCATCGGGCCATCTAAACAAAGGCTTTGAATCAGAGAAGCCCATACAGTACAATTAGGAAACATTCTTATGGAAAAGACACTAAGAAAACATAAGATGGAAATGAAGAACATTTCAGAAAAAAAGACAGCATGGCTGAACCTAGAAAAGGAAAATTATAAAGTTACAAATGAGAAATTAGTAAGGTGAGGGAAACTCACATGCTGAAGACCTGTAATTAATGATAATTAATGTAATTAATGTAATTAACAAGGTTTTATTTTCTTTTAAAGCAATGAAAAAATCTGTGATCTGCTCATTTGTTTGTTTGATTTGTTTCTTAAAATGTTACCAATATTAAGAGTCTTTATAAATGAATTTTATCTCTTATTGAAAATGTTTTTTACATACAATATACTCTGATTATTGTTTCCCCTCCACCTACTCCACCCAGTTTCTCCCTAACTCCCCCTTCCATCTAGATGCACAACCTTTCTGCCTCTCCTTAAAAAAACAAACAGACATGTACGGAATATTAATAAAACAAAATGCAATACAATTAGATATACAAAAACCAAATCAGAATAGGACAAAGAAAATAAACAGAAGGGAAAATAAAAACGAAGAAAAACATAAGAAATGCATATAGACCCAGAATCACACATGTTTTCCCACACAAGAGAGCACATAAGTGTGTTATGTTTAACTGTCAAAACACAAGAAGGAAGCTATAATATTTGTACAATGTACAAATATTTTTCCCTTATAAGGGAAAAAAAGCCCTGACTTAACATTACAAGACAAAGACCCTCCAATAAAACCACCGAGTTTGTTTTCCATTGACCATCTACTATCCAGTGGGGGAATCTACCCATAAGAGTGTTTTGTTCATTGTAGATAATATTTATTTAAATATTTTTGATACAACGTTAGTTAATCTACAGTTTGGAAGCCACAGAGGACAAGGGTTGTCTACAAGTACATGTACATATGTATATGAAACTTACATAACAAATATATGCAAGAAATCAAATAAATGTATAATCACTTTTCTTGGGAGACTTGCATGAAGAAAGCTGATTTTTCATTTATAAATGGCCATCACTTGATGATTGCTTCTAGGCTAGGGATGGGGGTTATATAAATAAGTTTTCATTCTCAATATATTTGAAAATTAATTTTTTGATCTGGAAATTTGGATTACAAATAAGTATTTCAAACTTGAATCACTTATAGTTAATTTCTGGCAGATAACAAATTATAAATGTTTATCTGATTTGATATGTTTATTTGTTACATATATTTTGTATGTTTTCAGTATGTTTATATATGAATGTATACTTGCAGTTAGCCTTGGCCTCTGTGACTTCTACATCTGTAGGTTAACTAGCCTTGAGTCAAAAAAACATTAAAATAAACTACTCACAGTGGATACATAGACTTTTTCCGTCTAATAAATCCTAATATGCTGTAGTATAACAACTACATTCTCTGTATTAGATAACCTGAGTAATAGAGATAGTTTCAATGACACGGATTATGCTTATGGATAATATACATATAATATACCATTTATTAGCATGACTTGAGCAAACGATTTTTTTTTTATCTAGGGGAGTCTTGAAGCTGTTGAGGTCTTGTGCAAATACTGTGGTAAATAGATAGAAAAAGATGTAATTTCCCTTGCTCTTATGTCCAACACATATTCTAATTTTCCTTTCCTTTCCTCTTCCAACCTCACTTTTGATATTTTACTCAGTTTGATTTCCCTCCATCTTCATAGCTCTTCTTTGAGCAAATCTTTTAATATTAGTTTAGTCTTTATTTGTTCCATTAACTTAAGGCTCTGCAAAGAGTCAGATGTAAAAAGTGGAAGAGAGAGAAATCTTTGCTTCTCAGATTGTCAGGGTATTAAGGTTTGCAACCCCAGCATCATGTGCAGCTTGCACACAGCTGGTTTACTCTAGAGGACTTTGTTATGCTGTGGATAGAGCATGGACCACACAGATCAGCATCTCCTAGAACCCTGCCAGAATTTCAGACTCATCTCAACACCCAGTGGGTCTGATTGTGGTTCTTATATAAATTGGAAAACTCCTGAAGTTTAGAACTGTTGTCTCTAGTAGCTAGATTGCTTGGCCATGAATTATATTATATGAATTATATATTGCTCTTTTTTTCGTTGAATTCCATGACACCATGTCTCTTATCACTGCATTACCCTACACTAATGGGAAGAAAACAATCCGTTCACTATTTATTTTTTAAAAATAAACAAATCATTAAATTAAAATATGTGTGGAAAATAGGCAACAAATTATCATAGAAGATATAAACATCATTAAGGTCCAAATCTCCAGGTTAGGGAAAAATATTGCTCTATGATATTTGTAGTCTTCATTAGGAAAATACTTTTTCTCAAATTATATACTATTATTCAAGGCAATCACCATACACCTTTTTGCATGTTAGATAGAATTTTAATTTTTAAGCAATTTGTTGCATGCTCTATATAAATGTCTTTCTTATAAAGTGAACACACATAACTAAGTCATTGCAGTTCAAGCACTGTTAGACTATAATGCTCATATGGCTGCTTAAGTGGTATGTGTGAACGAGTGTGGTGTGTGTGTGTGTGTGTATGTGTGTGTATGTGTGTGTATGTGTGTGTTATATCTATGTGTAGTGTGCATATGAGCATACTGGTATGTGTAAATGTTCATGCAGAGGGTACAGAACAATATTCCAACGTCTTCCTCTGATTGTTCTCTTGCTTTCAGCTGCAGTTTCTCACTGAACTGGAAACTATCAATCTCTCCTTTTGGGCTACCCAATGAGGTCTCATAATGTTGTAATTATTTTATGTAACACTCATAACCCACAAAGGATATGTTGTTAAACCATATCAGTTTACTTGCAGATCATATTTGTCACTAGCAAGTAGTCCATACTCCTAAGAAAGCATGCAGAACACTTTATAATGAGGGACTAAGTAAATCTTCAACAGTTGCATTGTTTTTTGCATCCAGAAAGTTCAGATTTAGGGTCACACACACACACATTGTGAGGAGCTTGTGAGTGTTTGACTCCTAAACTATACACACAGCTTCAAGTTAATTTTACAGAAAAATAAACATCCAAATCATGTGAAAATTTTCATAGTGTTCTATATGTTGAATATTCATTGGCTTAAGAATATACACAAACCATGGAAAACAGCTAACTTTAAAAATGCATAAACTGGCACATTAGTGAGGAAAAACATTTTAACCAACAAAAACAAAGCATGCATTGTTTTGTGTCAGCACACTGATACTTGCCAAATTTATTATTATCATTCAAGAATTCTGTTGCCTGTCTTCAAAAGGACATTTTGTAACAAAGGGAATTTATTTGTTCTCAAGGAGATGTCTTGGAACAAAGTAAATGTCATGCAGAGTTCTGACAAGACAGTGGTTGCTCTTCTGTGATGTTCTTCACACCTCCTGCTATCCTCATTGACCTTGGACTTGATGATGGTCATGATGGACTTGATCATGCTTTTTCAAGGTCCTGGGACAATTTCATTCCTTATTTATATCCAGAAAGCAAAGAAAAACACTGAGTGGAAGTTCTGACTAAGTGGACGCCATCCTCTGAAGCAATGACATCAGTAAGGTGATGGAATCCAATCATCCAGCCTTAAGACTAGGACACATTAAACAGAGTCTTAATGAGGTTGCATGAGCAGCAACCATTGCTACATAAAGTAAATATTCTCATTTTTCTAATGATCCTCAATTATAAAATTCCCACATATTCATGTATGAATATGGCACATAATAAAACTAGCCTTTATATTTGACAAATAAGAACTTATTAATATGAAATATGAGAATCCTTTAAAAATTAGTTAAACATCCTGCTGGGTTTTATAAAGCCTTATGTAGTATGAGTGGAATAAATCTTATTACATTAGAAATAAAAGGCCCCTTTCAATTCTTGTTCCCTTAAAGCAGTTAAAATTTGAAAGCTTCAAATATAAATTTTCTAAAAATATTTTAAAGCATCTCAAATGGGAAGCAATTTCATGCTTGCTTTTTAAGGAATCTATTCAAAGAACTCATTAAAACCATTCATTTAAATAATCTCGTGTATGCTCATTATACTATGTCCTTTGGGAGGAAAAATAAAATATGAACTGCTGCCAGAAAGCAAATGAAGGGAACAAATGTTAAAAGTAAAAGGTTACTCCTTCAGGAAAGGAGTTTAGAAAAGCATCAGCTTCCACAGTGCCCCGAGAACCTCTTCCGAGAAATATTTATACATGTTTAGGTCAGCAAATTAAAAGAGGAAAAATCTGAAAAATAAATGTAAAACATATAATAATTAAGTAAAAGTAATCTTTAGCATGGGAACAGCTCAGTTTTCAGGTTTTGCTTTTGGTTCTGAGTGAACAGAGGGCATTATGTAGACATGCTGTGTACAGTCTACGCACGTGTAAAACAGGATCTTAAGAGGATACACGTGGAACACGGAAATGACCATCTGAATTTTACCTAAAATCTTCAGCAAGTTGTACATAGTGTTTTCTTACTTTTGAGAATCCTTATGATTTGAAAAGTTTCTGGTGAGGAGACATAAATAATTAAGAGGATTCGATTTGTACTCCAGGGATGGGTTTTAAAGTGGTAGCAACTTTTCCTTTACTTCTGGCCTAGTTATAAAAGTGGCTATTTTATCCTGTCCCTACGTGAGGCTTAGGTGGCCAAGGTTGTAGGCCAGACTCCATAGAGTTATTTTTTTTTAGTTTCTCACAGGTAACATTGTTTTGTTATTCTAATTCCTCATTTCACATTCTGTGGAATGACAAGAATGGACAATGATGGAGAGAAAGACTGAATTACTCAACTTCAACTTCTTCTTTCTCAAATGCCTTCACCATGTACTCTCATTTATAAACTCCAAGAGCATTGCTTATTCCCAGTGAGAGCGCTTTAGACACTTGGAGAAGACTGGAAAAAAATGTAAAGTCACTGGTATCTTGTATATGAGGTAACCTAATGAAAGTGTCAATTATCTTAAATAAACTCACAGTGATCCTAATGAAATATCAGAAATATGTTCTTTAAGTAGTTTCCCAAACTACTTCAGAGGTTTATAGTTATAAGTATAACATTGTTCAATAATAAAATATTGTAATACTTTAATAAGTAAAATGATATACAGATGAAGAAGTGAAAAGGAGACAAAGTTTAAAAACAAATATATATTGAATATTATTATACATTAATTATATACTTATACACAATTATTTAATAATATATTAATTATATTATTATCAATATATAATTATATAGAACAAATGCTGAATATAAAATATACTATAAACATATGGTAAAAAAAAAAATCACCTACGTTTTAGAGCTAAATTACATTTTGGTCCTGGAAATATCAGTAGAGAAATTGCATAAGATGCCTGAGACTTTATGTTCAATCCCCAGTTCTGAAAAATTCAGTTTATAAAAGGTGAAATAAATATTGGGGCGATGTGGGAGTTAAGGGAAAACTCAATAGCCTTTAAAGAAAAAGAAACAAAACAAACAAACAAACAAAAAACAGAAACTAATGTGAACAATGAGAACTAGTCTGGAATATTTTTCCATCTCATTATTGCTTAACTATAAATCCACTACTGAGTATTTCTTAAAATAGCAATTCTACTGTAATATTTTCCAGTTTAATTGATTTCCTCCCCTCCGTGGAATGTATAATATGCTGAAACAAGAACTGAGTGATTTTGCTTGAATTTAGAACTTAATAATAACAAATAAACTTATTTGTTGGATAATTCACTATTTTTTGATGAGTAAATGAAAACTATGTAAAAAATTCCAATCTTGGAGGAGAAATTTTAAAGAAATAAAAATTGGAAGTTTAAGCTAATGGCTGGATTCCTTGAAACTAATAGGAGAGGGAAAAAATAAAAACTTTAAATATTTTGGTCCATTAGAGCACAACATGGTTTAATTACTTTTGATATTTCTACTCCCTGCTCACCCACTTTTTTCTACAACCTTGCAATTTATGAGCCTATAAATGAAAGAATGACTTCCTTGGTATAATTAGGTTTTTATTTAAATGTACAATATTATTCTGATATCATGACATTTTTCAAGGTAGACATTTTTTATTGGTTTATTTGAAATCATTCTACAAAAATGAAATATTATCCTATAAAATCAAATTCATGATTATGTTATAAAGTCAACGTTTTTGTATTCCTTCAGGAAATTATTTCTAATGATCAAAATCTTGTAGAAGGGGAGAACAAAATAGTATCTCCGTAGTTGTAATAAGTTAACAACGTGGGTTAAAGTATAATCATCAGTAGCTTAATACGGAATACCTCTTTTAGGTGTGTGTATTAGTAAAACATGAAGGAAACTGGATGTAATCTCAAAGACTCATGCTGTAAGATAAATATTCATGTATGTTTAGACCAAAATCATATAACCCAATGATACAATTAGTCCCTTTATGAAGTAGAATCCAGAGCAAAATTCTCTCTCTCTCTCTCTCTCTCTCTCTCTCTCTCTCTCTCTCTCTCTCTCTCTATCTATCTCTCTCTCTATTTCTCTATCTCTCTATCTCTATCTCTATCTCTGTATGTGTATTTCAAAAGATGAGTGTGTGCACGTGTGCATGCGAGTGCATGAGTGTGCACAAGTATTGGAGGCAAGCCAGAAATATGGCCCTAATCAAATACTGAATTTAGCTGCACTTTGATTTGAATTCATCATGTGGTATTCCATTGCTACAGCACAGAGTGAGTTGTAAAACTTCTCTCTGCTTCCTTTCTCTTGCCTCTGAACTTAAGGTAGAACGATCTTATGCACATGAACGATTAGCAGGTTAGTGAAGTCAATGGGAAAGTAACCATATATCAACATAAACCACATCTCTACCTGTTACCACATCCAATTTCCAGACTGTAAAAGGTTCAGGCAAGAAGGAAGAGAGAATGGATTCTGGGCTAATGTGGTCTAGTGTCCACTAAAGTGTTCACTATTGGTTACACCTGATAACACACTAGAGGCAGCAGGGAATTTTCCTCAGAACAAATTCTTCTCACAGAAAATTGGAACCCATAGTCAGAAGTTGCTGGTAGTCTCACACTTTTACTAGCAGAGGGGGGCTTAGCAACACTTGTCCCCAAGGTAATGTGTTCATCCCTGTTTCCTTTCTTGCCATTCAGACACAACATAGAGAAGATAACAACTGGGAACTGCAAACCCAGGCCAGGATTGATTTTGGTCAACGTAAACTGGCAACTTTCATAACTAAATATTTTGTATCTCATGTATTTAAAAAATGCATCAGTACTTTAATGAAGTAAATTGTAGCACCACCATTCCTTCTCAAAGTGTTTTTTCACAACACCTTTGTTTTAGAACATCTTTCTAGAAAAGTCTTTAAAGAGCCTAGTGACTCTGCTAGACTACTGTTTTCTCTCCTAAATGGAAAAGTCTCCAATGAAAGTGGGCAATGATGATATATTCAACAGATAACATAATGCTTTAAGGAAAATATATGAAGTGAGAGTTTATTTCTTGTATGAGAATATGATGCTATTAGACATTTTTAAAGATAAAAATGTTTTGTCCTTGCGTCATCCTTTGGGAAATGCTGTAATCAATTAGCAAGTGTTGTTGTTCATCCGTGGCCTGGGCTCCCACACTCGACAGAGGCTGCGTGTGTCCTGAGTCTTGCTCTGTGGTTGGAGTCATTCTTTGTCACAGCTGAGTATGTCAAAGCTACCCCAGTTAATCCACTGGGCAAAGCCAGTCTCAGAACAGGCTGTCAGGCACAGGTGAGTTTGGTTGCAATTACTGACCTAAAATTTATATGCAGGGCTCTTACATGTGTTTCACAGACCAGCAATAACAGCATCGTAGAGAGACTTATGAAACATACAAAATCTGAGTCCCACGGATCTCTGCATTGGAATCTGCATTACTACATTTAACTTGGAAAGTTTTACTTAAAATAATTTAAATCATTAAAGAAAAACCTTGGCCTAACATCACTGGCATATGTCCACTTGTCAGTAAATACTCCTGAAAATACATAATTACATACAGATATGATTCACTTAATCTTCCAAGAAGTTGTAGATACACTCATTTTTAATGATTCTCTTAACAAAACCACATGATGTTACATAATGAACTTTAAAATTGAGTACATGAAGGAAATCTTCATTATGTTAGTAATGACAGAGGGCCTCTTAGACAAACCTATCAGGAAAATAGAACCTGAGCTTATCATGAATTATAAAAGCACCAGGGTCAGAATCATTTGGAACAACTAACTGTAAAGAGACAAGGACATACTATTAGATTGGAAAGAAAGGTATGTGTTGAAGTAATTTTATCCCAGATTCACTCTGTTTAGCACAAACTGTGCAGACAGATGCAATCAGCAGCAGCCCTCTCTTGGCTTAAGGTCTCAGAAAATAGAGTTGACTGTAAACTGGAACTGTAGCAATGATAAATCAAAGCAAGCCATGGGAAGAACAATAGTGACCCCAGGTGTGCTCTAGCCTCCCACACAGGCTCCACCCATGGTCCACAGTTGCATGCAGAGGAGATTGACCTAAGAACATCATAACTGTACCTAAATATTTTAGTAGGGTTTTTGTTTGTTTGTTTGCTTTCTTGGAGCTTCCTGACCCAGAGAGGGTAGTGGCGGGGGCACAGAGTAGGACTCTGGTGATGGCTTTAATGTCTGAGGGTTTAATTGTGCTGGAATGCTGATGATAACTTCTAAAATGTCCTAAAAACTTCTTGCTCCTTCTGAGGGTAAATGACTGCTGGCTTAGATGATTAATGTCTATAGCCTAACAGCAGAGGATTAGGCAATTTTGCTTTTGTTCTATCTCAGCAGGAACTGCTGGGCTCTAACTTTCTTTTGCTAGTCTGAAGTCGCAGGAAGATAAAGGACACTTAGAGAAAAGTGGTTATAGCATTTATTATTAAGTCATAAAAGTTTCCTATGAAAGCTACCTAAGGAGAAAAGCAGAAGAATCCTAAGTGGGCGGGTGGTGGGGGGAGGGAAAAATTCTATTCTATCTGGGGAAAGGGAAAAGATTTTATTCTATCTCTATTCTGCCTCTCATCTCTTTGACCCCATTACTTATAGATCTTTCAGAATACATGATCACATGTTACAAAGTTCGTCACAAGTTCACACCAAAAATCAAATCATAAATTGAAGTAGAAGTTTACAACAGAGTATGTATGCATGCATATCCATTAGGAGTAATTATCTGGCTAAACATCCATCACCTGTCTAGCTCCACAGGTAAACTGAAGGTTTAAAACTATAACTAAGTTATTAGTGAAGTTTTGTATAGATAAGCCCAGGCAATATTTTATCATCTGTCCTAGCACCTATAATAAATCATTATTTCCTTTTTATGACCTTTGGTTAAATGTTTTACAAGCCTCTTGGAATGTGCTCTGAGTAGGAGAAAGTCTGGTTACTATCTAAGGGCAATTAACTGGTGACACTTGGGAGACTGGCAGAGTTCTTATCACAGTTTTGACTATCAGAAAAGAACCTAATAGCAGTCCCACTATAAAAGAGTTTAATAATCATTGATATAATTTTAGAAATCCTTATAGAATCATCATTAAGCCTTAAGAGAATCATCTATTTGTCTATATAGCATCACTTACAAGACAGCACATCCTTGTGGTTCTGAAGAGATCTGCTCCAAAGGGGTGTGCTATTACTTAGTGATTGTTATATATGTTTAATAATAATAAGGAAAGCATATTAATAGCAGGGATCTTTCCTATGAATCCCTTACAGCCTTGCGGAATAAGAACACACCCGTCACAGATTGTATAATAACCCAAGGCAGGCCACTTCAGGATGATCACCTGCTAGTTATTAGCTTGTCCCATCATGGCTCCTGACATTTTTTTTTGTGACTTTTAAAGGCAGTTTCACCATTCTCAGTATGAATTTTGTAGATGCCAGAACCATGCTGTGCCACAATGTCAAAAGGACATGTCTGCTAGAGAGATTAGTGAAGAGAACCAGAAAGTAATATGATCCTAAACAAAGTATCCATACTTAATAAATTGAACTATTTAAGAAACCCTTAAAATTCTTTATTGTGGAATTTATAAGGGAATTATTTACACATATGTAATTATGTATTAAATACTGGTAGAATTAGGACCAAAGACATGAAAATGAAATTATATTCATGATTCTAATAATTTGATAAAGTGATTTTAATATTAATTTTAAGTTGACTTGTATAAAGATCAATACTACAAATATAAGGATACAATCAAATAAAAGGCAATAGTCTAAAAGGAATCTAGATATACTATGTAGAAGCTTGTCAAATATAAAGTATAGGATAAGGAAAACAAACCAGAGGAACAGATGGGCAATTAAAAAAAGAATTATTACAAACCAAACATTCATAATCCAAGCATATCAATAGCACCAGCTGTAAAAATGCTGAACTTTACAAGTAAATACAAAAAGTATCCAGATAAATGAAAAAGCAAGTTTAAAAATTGCAGTATCCAATTGAATTATGCTGTAAATTTTTTTTAAAAAAAGGTGAATACACAAGTATTGAAGAGATTCACAGTGTAACGTGAGATAAAAGGAAACTACTACATGAAATTACACAGGGAGATGAAGTAAGCATCATGCAAGTGTTCCCATAAAAACTCAAACTATCAAAATAGGTCAATACAGAAAAAATAGCATATAAAATATGGTTATTTATCTATCTTGTTAAATGGCTTCATGATACATGAAGTAGAAAGAGACAAAATTATAGGGAAAGGTAAATCCACAACAATGGGAAATTTCATTTCTTTCTAAGAAATTGATGGAAAATCTGGAAAGAAAATAAATGAATAGAAACTGAAAAGGATTAAGTAACCCTGCTGGGCAATCAAACCTATTTGGTGCTTTCATAGTGAAATATAACAAACATATACAGAATGAGCATCCATTGGAGCTACATGTACTATAGAAGTTACTATGCAGTGGGTCATAACGTACCCCCTTGAAGTTGAAATCAAATGGATATACCCTGTGTCTTCAAATGTTGGACACATGTTCTTTTTTTAGCCATGTCCATTTTGGGTTCTAAGTAGTTCCTGTGTTTGGATATTTGTTTGACTCTAAGAGTTTGAAAAATTCTTAGCTATAATTTAATTAAAAGTCTTGTCTGGACCATTTGACTTTATCTCTGATCCTTCTCTCATGACTTCTAAAATTTGTCCACTTGAGTGTATACCCAGATTCCAGGAAGATTTTTGTTATTGCCGTTGTTGTTGTTGGAGTTTTTATATGTTTGATTTTGCTTGGCTTGTTTGTTTTGTTTTGCTGAGATTATAATAAAATTACATTTCTTCCTTCCTTTTCCTCTCTTACAATACTACCATATACCTGTCCTTATATTTTTTCCAATTCAAGGCCACATGATCTTGCTGATTCTGATTATGGCCTGCAATATTGACTCTTCCAAGACTATCCCAGAAAATTAAATCATATGAATTTTATCAAACATTTGAAGACAATATAATACCAGTCTTACCAAGCATAATTCCAGAAAACTGAGGAAGAAAGCAAAATTGATTTTTAGAAAACTGTGATAGTAATTCATTTATAAATAACTTTACTTACATGCATGCAATAGACAATTAAAACAAGTACGCACATTTTATGTTTAAATCACTTTTGATGTGTCAAATGACCTTTTGTGATTTCTTTCTTCATTTTTAAACTATTCCTACTCCATGCAACCACTTATAAATTTTTCATAGAAATGTTTGTGTTTTCTAGCGGGTTACAAATATATATATATATACCAACACATGATTGCAAATAATGTAATCATTATGGTTTATTCAGAATAATAAACCATAATGAGATACAGCATCTGTTATGTAGCCTTTCAACAAGAATTATGATTCCTTTACCAAGGAATTTATAATTTACCCAGATATCAATTAACAAATTAACAGGTAAATATTTTGTGATATATTTATTTAATTAAATATGGAACAACAGTGAAAACAATAAATTGTTGATAAACATGTTTTGTTAAGGTAATTGTTTTTCTAAAAAGTAATAAAATTTTAAAAATATATTGTTTTATAAAGTCTAAAAACAGGAAAGAAAAGAGTAAATTGTCACAGGGTAATAATGAATTTCATGAAAGTCAAAAATACTGTCCAACATCATAATTGGTGGTTTATCAAAGTCTATATACTTATTAAAACCTCAGGAATTTTATACTATTTAAAGACTCTCTATTTAGTTATTACTCAGGAATATACTTCCACAATTGTAGTGGCAACTTTTGAAGGTCCCCAGAGAAATATTGCTCAGACTGTCACTGATTAATTTGAAAAGTTAGAAAAGGGAATATTTTTTCTTTTCTTCATCATTTGTTAACACATAATAATTATACAAATTCACAAGACACAATATAAGGTTTAGATACCTCTATTCCTTTGAAGCTATTACCCAAAGTACTAACAAATCTAAAGAAAACCTCTTTCACTGCATAAGCCCAGTAATATACAATTAATTATTTCAAAAAAATAAGAGGGAGTCAACTATTTGGTTATAGTAACCCCTCAAATTCTGTAGCCACTTGGTAAGTCATCCATTATTCTCTCTATAAAATAGCATCTCTACTCTCCTTCATCAAAGAGGAGAGAAGCAGATTTGTTTTTAACCTTGTACTACAATCCAGCCTATACTTTGAAATCGCCACTTGGTCATTATGAAGAGATTGCTGTGTATGATATTTTTTTTTCTCAGATCATGAACATAGCCTTCACTTCAGCTGGCCATTAATCACCATTCCTCTAAGTGCCTAGATCCCACTGAATGCAGATCTGCAGTAGTAAGAGCTTCTAGTACACACCTAGAAACAAACCCCCTCCCTGCTGCTTTCCTTCTCATGTCTTGCTTCCTGCTCTCCCCTCTGACTCTATTCTATTATAATGAAAGGCAAGTCTATTCTTCTATCAGAGCCAACTGCTCTACATGTGCAGTACCACTCCCACTTGCCATTCTGGTATCAGTTTAAGTATCTTCTATATGTCTTACATCATCGGTGTCTTAAATATCTTGCTGCTGAATATCCTCCATTTTAAAAGAATAAAATGATTGGTATTGTCTTTTGTGTGATTCTTTGGAGTTGTTATTTTCTGAAGTACTTTTAAAATGCAACTTGAAGCTACCAGTGTACACTGAAAAAATACTGTATGACTTCCCTCTTAACCCTTGACATTGCAACTTCCCAGTTCATACATCTTACGGTAATACAGTTCCATATATGGTCTCTTGTCACTTGTGATTTTTTTTCTTACTTTTCCCTTCTCATAAACCAACGTCTACTTTCCTGGTTGTTTGCCTTGCAAAACACTCAGTAACTGAATGTGCAGGATAATGACACACTCAGCAGTCTTGGATTCTCCACTCTTCCATTGGGATTGGAGTTTCCAATGCTCTGGTCCCCACTACTTTAGCATGTTTTTTTTTTAGCCGTTTTTCCTGATAGTGCTGAATTATCTCAGTGGTCATTAACATCAAACTATTTTTCATCATTTTAACTTTTGAAAGTATTCTGGAAAGCCACAGTTAGTTGGCAAAAGTGTATGTCATACTCTTTTTAAAAAAATTATTATATTGTTATTCTTTAATCTTTTTTTTTTACAGTCCTGTCATTACCCTCTCCCAGTCTATTCTCTTACTATTTCCCACTCCATTCCTCCTCCACTGTCTCCAAGAAGATGTCCTCCCTCAGCCCCCACCTCATCAGACATCCCCACTCCCTGGGGCTTCAAGTCTCTCGAGGATTAGGTGCATGTTCTCTCACTGAGGCCAGACCAGGCAGTCCTCTGCTGTATACCTTTTTAATATGTATATGACACACAATACCCAGTATTTCCAAAGAAAAATAAAACGATTTATGCTATTATTCCTGTTGGTGCTATTTGCATTTTAATTACTGACATTTGACTTCTTGCAATGTCTAGTATTTTTTGGTGTTCTCATCCCATCATCCATGTGAATGATAAGGGGAAATGGGGGCTCATCTATAAATCCGAAAGGAGTTGGGACCCAGAAGCCATCTGGCTAACTAATCTAAGCAAAAAGGTAAGGTTCAGTCTCAACTGGAAGAACTTTCTTCAATACACAAGGTAGAAAAGAACCAAGGAAAATGCCAGTCACCAATCTCTACCATTTGTGTACATTCATACACATATATATATGTATCTGCATATATATACATACATGATCAATTTTCACACACACACACCCCAAAGAAATTGTAATTTATAGTACAATATTATATTCTCACCACATGAATTCTATAATTAATATTTTACTACATTTGAGTAATGACTCTCCAACCTTTACTCATTTATCAGTTCATTGGCTCATTTTATATCCTTTTCACAGTTTATAACTCAAAATGAATAACAATACTCAAATATAACCTCTTATTGCAAACAACAAAAGCATAAAAATAAAAATGGAAACAGGATTATGATAGTATTAGGTTTCAGGCAACAAGAAAGAGTACTCATTGGAAATGGACACCGGAACAAAGAAGGGAAACCCTGTAATCTCTACACACCTACAGATTCCAGGCCATTTGACAGGGACAACCAGTTTCCACATCATAGATATGGGGTAATAAACCAGGAGTATCTTACCATAAGATGGGGCTAATTAATCATCATTAAGACATTTCCTCCAGTACAGATTAGTGCAAATACAGAGACTGGACAATGTGCAGAAAATAAGGAACCTTGGAACACTCATCTATAAATGGTATGTCTTTATCAAATTCTCCTCCAGGGCTTGGGTAACTCCTTGGGTGGGGAAGCAGAAAGAATGGTGGACGCAAGCCCTACCTATCTCAAAAGCTATCTCCAATTGATAATCACACACAAAGTAACCTCAGTTTTCTCCAAAAGAGTCCTTCTGGATATATAAACCACACTTAAGGGAGGATCTCATGCATATCAGTAGATAGCCAAAAGGCACTCAATGGTATTTCTGGAGGGAATTTTTGTCTCATAATGCTTTCTCTAGAAACTCTTGTTTTGTTTATAATCATATATATATATATATATATATATATATATATATATTGATTACATATTTCCGATTTTGTGTGTGTATGTGTGTATGAATGTATATATGTATGTATGTATGTATGCATGTATGTATGTGTTTCTTGTTTTGGCTCTTTTTTTCTATTTGTTTGTTTTACCCTATTTATATAAAGTGAGGACATGGACTGCTTCAAGTTATGGTTGAGGAGAAGAATTTTATTGCGGCTATGAGGGAGCATACAGCTAAAGGTATCTGGAGAGAGAGGGAGATAAAGTAGTGAACTAAATATGGCCAGTCAACTAAATTGTGCAATGAGTGGAGATGGGGAGAACAAGAGACAAGAAGACATGTGGGTAAAAAGGGCAAGAGAGAACCAAAAGGATGCACAGCTATAGGAATGAGAAGCCAGGGGAACAGATGCCCATGAGCTAGAGAGGTTAAGGATATTGGGGAGAAAAGATGAGGAGAGCAGGATGCCAGCATGCACTGTGTAACATACTCACAACTCTGAGAGAACCTGGAGGCCAGCATGTGTTTTAAAATGCTAATAATCACTACAGCAAGTCATTTGGCCTCAGTTTCTGTTGAACATGATGCTGTTCCTACTTATTTGCTTCTTTGTTTTTAAGTGTGTTTGTTGAGAGAGAGAGAGACAGAGACAGAGAGACAGAGAGAGACAGAGAGAGGGAATGTAGATTTGGGTTGGTAGGAAGGTGGATGATGGAAAGGATATGGGAGGAGGTAGGGGAGGGAAAACCATGATCAAAATCTATTGTATATAAAAAATTACATTCAATTGTTTAAAAAAAGAGAAGGGGCAAATTAGCTTTAAATTATTTATATTTTGCATCCTATTTAGCAAAACTTACCTAAATATAAGCCAGGATAGTTTCTTATTGTTAGTATAGTTTACAGAAAAGGGACTTATATTTTTGATCCACATCTAATTAGTGCTTTCACGTGTGTAGCAAATACTTCATTGATTTCTTCTATTAGTAATTCTTTATTTTTCCAAAATGGTTGAAAAGAGCCTTTAACCCATAAGGAATTTAATTGACCACATAGGCATGGATTTGTTTCTATGTGCTCAATTCTCTTCCATAAGCCTGCATCAAGTACTACTTTCCCAGTTTAGTCTTTACTGTGACACCATGCAATGTAATCAAGCAGACGTGTTACATAGCCCAATTTGGTTCCTTTTTTTTAACGATTGCTTTAGACATTGTTGTTCCTTAGAATCTACAGTCCTTTCAGAACTATCTTCTCAATCTGTACAGCAAAGACTGGTCAGAAGAGAATAGGCTTGTGTTAAACAAAGAGATTGTTTCAGTGAAAACCAGCAATATTGATTTGTCCACATCAGGATCATGATCTCAAAATTTCAGCCTTTATTTTCTTCAGCAAACAGAGTTGACTTATATTTGAGTCTTTCCAATGCTTTTCAAATAAGAGGAATTCTGTGATAAAGTAAAATGATTAATATAAAGAAATACCATGGACTTCCGGTCTGGGCCTGAGCATAGAGCAGGTCACAGGCAGCAGCTCTGTACCCAACCCCAGAAAACAGAGAGAAAGAGGGACTCCCAGGAGCTTTAACTCAGGCAACATCCCAGGTAAAAATGAATCACCCATGATGTCTGCTGTTAGAAGTTCTAATCCAGATGCTGGCCTCCGAACTTACACTACTCAGACCTTTGAAGGGCCACTGACAAGAACATAAAACAGTTAGAGATTGACATCACTTATCTGAAGAAATCCCTTGTTTCGCTGTCTGAAGAGACCTCCTAAAATCACAAAGATATTTATTGGACCTGATTTACTCTATTACAATAGAAAAGGCTGTGTACAGCTCTTGACTGTGTACAACCCTTAAAGAAGAAGGTTGCCTTTACATAGACAAGACAAGTAGGGTTAAAGAGAGCATGAAATAGGTCAGTGAAGGTCCTAAGAAAAATAAGAGAGAGAAAGAGACAGATGAATGCTGGTAAAAGAATTGGTTTTCAGCCTCTCCAAGGTTGTCAACCCTACTTCTTCCCATCTTGGGACCATTATTTGGGTTCTTTTTGCTTTTTTCTGCTGGTCCCTAGCCCTCAAATAGGCGGACTAACTCTGTGATACAACAGATAAATAATTTGGTAGCAATGGAGGACCACGAGACTCAAGATGAGGTTGCTACTTTATACAGGGTGTTCCCAAAACCCATCTCCACCCAACCTAAAAGGGGGGACTTTTGCCCCTATACCGAGCAGAGAGGGGCCACCCAGAACCCCCTCTGACGGGCGATCTGAATTCTTGCTTAGGCTGCAAGGCTAAGCACTGCAAGGGAATATAAATAAAAGATAAAAATATCTATCTGGGTTTCCTGAGGGACAAGCCTAACTGCATAGGGATTGATGTCAAAAGTATCCCCTCTGCAGGAAAAAGACATCGGGACAGGTATGGCCCTTATGCCTCACTGGACAACAACAGGGGGACTGGAGCCATTACAAGGTCCCCTTCAAATACTGGAGGTCAGGCCTCTATCCCCGCCTTCGAAAATTTAGAATTGCCACAGCCCTTCTATACTTAGAGAAGGAAGGAGATGTCAGGGGCAGCCCTGCTTACACACTGAAGACCTAAAATCAGCCATAGGCCTAAAATCAGCAATAGGCTGGTCATACATGTATACTAACACCAAGTCTTGAGTCTCTGTGGAAAAACATTGAAACAGATGGCAATAAGCTATTGTAAACAGGCAGCTTTTGTGGAAATTTACCAGCCTGAGTAGTCATAGATCTTGTAAATAGGTAGCCTTGGCAGAAAATACCAACTTAGATAAGGACAAGCGTGTCATAGGCAGAGTCATAGTGACTTGTCCCCTGAACCTTCACCCAGCCGATACCCGGTTCTGAAGATATCTGTATTCCCCCTGAACACCCACACTCCAGTGTCATCCCCTTCCTCATATCCTGCCTTTCTGTGTTTATAACCCCTGTGTGAATGAATTACGATTTGAGAAAAAATAAATTATATAAAAAAAAACCTTCTACATACTACCAAAATTCATTTGGGGTCACAGGACATGGAATACTTGGGGATGATAAGACTACTTTGTGTCTGGATTGTGATGGTCATTCCACAGGCATGTGCAAAGCATTATGGGTACTCACTGAAGTTTACACTTCACCACAGTGCAATGGAGTGTGGCAGGTGTGCACATAAAATGGACCTTATGTATTTTACTATAAAAGAAAACAAAATGTTTTCTTGCTGGGCTTAGACTAGTTACGCATTCTGACAAGAAATAAAATTTGATGATGATAATTTGTAATATTTCATAAAAGGTAGTCCTCCGACTATTCTGAGTAACACATTATCTCTTCCAAAGTTTTTCAATTGCGGTGAATGGTAAATATCGATGTCAAAGACTTCACTTTTTTGTAATCAAAATATGAATTATAAGTGAAAAGAGATTGTAGTTTCTGATCCATTTATTGCTCTATCTTCATTTATAGTTCTGCCCAAATAAAGCTGAGAAATTTGGAAAAGAAAAAAAGAAATACCATTGGCTTGACATAATCTCACTTAGCTTTGAAAGCTCAGGAAGCTCAAGTGAAGTCCTAATTTTAAAAATGAATAAATTTTCTAATTTTATTTTTTTTAATACTTTCTAAAGGTATGTTCTTAACTTAAGCTTTTGCATATGTAAAAATAAATACTTAAATATACTTAAGATAAACTATGTGGTTCATAAAACACATAGGTTCTAAAACCGTAAATTTTATTTTTGAAATTTTAGAGTTTTTAATGCATTCTTGAGCATCAGAGACTAATGTTATAAAAGCTCTGCATTTGAAAAGTTCACATTATAGTAAGGAAGATATATTAGGGCAAATCTGTGTTAAATGAAGCAGAATGTACTTCTAATGATGACAAAGTTGCTAGTACCAGACATGCTTGTAAAATATTTGAATAAAATTTTTGCATGAGTTGGAATTTTGTCACACAAATAGGAACTGACATCTGGGCTAGTGAATTAGACAAAGGCCATGGCATCCATGTGCTAACAAACTTCTGGGTTCCTATTGACTTTGTAAGATCTACTCAAAGTTCACTTTTTAAAATTACCTTCAACTGCTATGTTAAATGCCTTGCCCCCTAAACAAGGTGCTCTCATGTAATCTTAGTCATTCTGATTTATTGATGGTTTCATAAAAATGTGATGATTGCCTAGGTGTCCTGTACTCTCCCAAGCTATTATTGACAGATGTGCTATATAATTATTTCATTTTGCATCCTTTGGAAAAATTAGTCGCTAATCAGTATTGATCAAAGTAATACTAACCACATGATACAACTCTTTTCCAGACTTGTCATCATCAAAAGTGGAAATCAATTAGAATAGATAACAATTAAATCATTTACAGCTAAAGCTAAGTAACTCCAGCTAACAGGCAGGCCAGAGAAAGATCAGAAAGTAATCCTATAAGAACTTGTGACCATGTGCATAGCTCCTTTATGTTACCTATCTTTCCTCACTGGGAAACATTGCTAATATGTGGCATTTAGAGCTATACAGTCATAACTGTTATATTGTCTTTAGCTAAATATATTTTGTAGCATTTAGTCGGTTGAGCTAGATGCATGCTAATGTTGAGAATAACATGGCTCTGGTACCATAGCTCTGAAAACAAAATGTCTAATCCTTTCAAAAATCAGAGACCAACAGAAGGAATGTTTATAGTTCCCCATCAAATGTTGTTACTTGTGAAGACAGACACTCAAGACAGGCAGAGCAGAGAGCAAAATAAAGACTTAGAAAGTCACCCTTCCACTTTCTATGTCAATTGAAGGAAAGGGCTGGCAGAAAAAAAAAGTCTCCTAGAAATCACATTGTGCAAGAATCCCATTTGTGAACTGGTTAATCTCAACTGCCCATTGTTGAGATTGACATCTCAAATCTCAGTCTCAGTTGAGAACTTGAATAACGGATGCAACAACCCTCAGAGCAATTCTCTGAAATGTTATAGAGATCTCGTTAGCCTCTGAGAGATTGTCTAGTTTATGCTAGGTGGGAATATCTGCACACTCTGAGCAGCACTGTTACGTAGCATGGTGTGAATAAAAGGGAGAAAGCTGGGCAGAAGCGTTCATTGGTTTCTGCTGCCTGACTATAGATACAATGTGAGCAGACAGCCTCTTGCTGTAGCAGCATGCCTTCCCTGCCATGGTACAATGTATTCTCTCAGATTGTAAGCCAGAACCTTTCTTTCCTTACATTATTTCTTGTCCTGTATTTTGTCACAGTGGCAAGAAAAGTAACTTTTACAAGATTTGTGGGCAATGTTAAAGTATTGTAGAATGTTTTGATGAGTAAAGAATAAAGGCACATCTTTCTGTCTTTCAGTAGATTTCTTTCTTATGTAATGTATGAAATTGCTACCTCCTCAACCACCCAAATCCACACTTTCTTTCTCGCATTAGAAGACAGACAACTAAAAATAGCTAGAATAGGACAGAAAGAGGAAACAAGATAAAAGAAAATAAAAAGCCAAAGAAAACTTGCAAGAAACAGACGGGAGTGCGTGTGCGCGCGTGCGCGCGCACACACACATGCACACACACACACACACACACACACACTATTCAATGACCTTAGTCATCATCAGGGAAATGTAAATCAAAACTACTTTGAAATTTCCCAGTAAGAGCAAAAAAAAAATGAGAGCTCATACTGTTGAGAATGTTGGGTAAGGGAAACCCTCATCAGTTGCTGGTGGGGTGCATATCTGTTATGCCACTATGGAAAACAGTGTGCCAATTCCTTGGAAAGCTTAGGATATATCTACCTCAAGATCCAGCTAAACTACTCTTGGGCATGTAACCAAATGTCACTTCCTCGACTGTATTTATTCCTGCTCTATTTATAATAGCCAGGTACTGTATACAACTAGATATCTGTCAGCAGATGAATGGATCAGGAAAATCTCATACATTTACACAGTAGATTAGTTCTCAGCCGTTCAAAAAAAGTCATGAAACTCACAGGTAGATAAGTGGAACTCAAAAGGGGCGCCGGGGGTGGGGGGAGCTGGAGAGATGGCTCAGCAGTTAGGAGCACTGACTGCTCTTCCAGACGTCCTGAGTTCAATTCCCAGCAACCACACAATGGCTCACAACCATCTATAATGGGATCCAAAGCCTTCTTCTGGTGTGTCTGATTACAGCTACAGTGTATTCATATAAATAAACCTTTAAAAAAATCATCCACAATGAGCTAACCCAAACCTCAATATACAAACATGTGGATATTAGTCATTTAGTCTTCTATAAGCAAGCTAAATCTTTGTAACCACAGAGGTTAAGTAGATAGTAAGAGACTAGGGAGGAAGGGATGGATCTTTTCAGGAAGGTTGAATAGAATATATAGTTACAAGTGGCTTGTGTGTTCGGGGGCAGTGCTACAACAGGAGAAGAGTAGATAAGAGGTGGATGATGAGAGTAATGTGGGAAGGGATAGCTAAAACTAAGCCATTTAAGGGTTCTTATGGAAACCTACTATGGTAGAAGCTCCTTAATATATACACATATCTGAAAGAAATAGAAATAAATTCACCAAATAATGATGAGACAAAGACCCAACTAGATGTCTCTCTGCATCAAATGAAATCTCCAATGCAAGAAATGGGTTACATCTAACTGAGTTGTTCCATGGCCAAAGAGGTCCCATGGAAACCTTTGTTAATATCTTCTTGCTTCCAGTTTCCATAATCCTTCCTTGTCCTTTGCCCCACAACACACTTTAAGTACCCACTCTAAGTTGCAGAAAATACACTAGAAAAATAGTGGCCAAGATAAAAAGGGTTGACAATCAATAGTGATGCAAATTTAAAGAAGTGCAGTCAGTAAAAACCCTTCTCTGTGAATTTCATCATTATCACCAATGAAATTCTTGATGACATTTGCTCTACTGCTATTAACTTTAAAGAAACTGAGAAAAAGTCCTTCTGGATCTTATATAAAATTAAAAATAGATTTCAATTTCTTCATCTCTTATAATATGGAGATAAAAAGAGCCATAAAAACAATTACCATAGAGCAATTTTGTTATAAAACTGAATTTTAAATATAATTTTCATAGTAGGCATTGAATACTATTGACCTTTTATATTGTTAATGAAATTTGAAGGAGACTGAGAATGTAGGGAAATTCCGTGCACTCAGCTGTTTCCTTGGGAAGTCTGTGAGTTCTCCTTCCAAATTATCTCTTCTCACTCTAACTTTGGTCTGAAATGCTCAAAGGTCTTACAATGCTCTTACAATGCTCAAAGGTCTCTCTTCCTCTCATTTCACCTCACTTGAATCACCTTTTATTTTTTTACATTCATGCCTTCATTAACATTCCTTGATGGGTTCCTTCCTCTCTCTCACTCTCCTTACACACTTGTATGCTTGGTGGATGATATTACTCAGGTCAGTCTCAGCACCTCATAATTACTACTTGATGTATCTAGCTCCCAGCTAAGTTCTAAACTCCTTGAAATGAATAGCTGTGCGTTACTTTTGCCAATTCCCTAATACTTATTAGACTGCCCAATACACACAGACATGGTAATTATTTGTCAGAGAAAGGAATGAGTCAACTAGAGAGGAGAAATAGATTCAAATCCTAAAATTTCTGCTTTAAAAACTCTTCTGCCTTATAAAATTTGTAAATATAAGCAAACTTTTACAGCATCTAACTGAGTACATTTTATGATACTTCAGGTTTCCATACATACAGTATCATGTAAGAAAATTATAGTTATTCTAAACTAAAACTACGAATTAATGCTTTCAACATTAATTCAACACTAACAACGACATTTTTATTCAACATTACCAATTCATAGAAATACATAGTTATGTGTACATAAACAGAGTCTCTCTCTCACACACACACACACACACACACACACACTCATGCATGCACGCATGCATGTGCACAAACACACATGCAGATTCACCTTTCTAACTTGGAGAATTGTTGTACCTGATCTGCTGGACTCTTTCTTCATTTTAAGGTTAATCATTTCATGCTTTCATTCCTGGAACCATTTCTAGAAGAATAGCTAACATCTTCAAAGTTTGAGAAGTATTTGTCTATGCAGATACCATTATGCTTGAACACAATAATTTGAATTTAAAAATGAATTTGGAAAAAAATGTAGTTCTTGGTTTTGTTTTGTAAGAAAAAATGTACTCTTGCCATAAATCATGACCAGCTCTACATCTTTGATGATGATCAAAACATATTTAGTATTAACATATTTCAAAATATAAAAGTTAGAAACACAGGGTTTCATCAGATTGTCTTTTCAAAATAATTTTCGATCTTTAATACATTCTTGCAATTGTTTTAGTTAACTGTTGCCATCAAATGAAAATATAGACAAAAAAAAGCAATACCATAAACAAACATACTATAAAAAGGAAATCAACAGAATTAATATCATCTCATCACTGACGTTTCTCACAAGGTGGCAAATTACCACAAAAAATACATGAGAAACATTAATTAAGAGGGAAAATGTCAAATGTATTTAATCAACTAACCATCTTTTTGGAAATTGAAGAGCTCAAACAAAACATAAAACTTAAAAAAAGGCCAGATTCAGTGTCAAACATCCGAAAGCTGTGTCCTAAACCACATGCTATTACATTTTCTTTTAAATAATCTAAGAAAATACCTTCCAAACTGAATCTCATATTCACTGTCAGATATACAGGAAAATAGCCCTTTACAACCCATACAGGCATTAGCTGTGTATGGAATGCTGTGGGTGCCTAGAATCCGAAGAACTTGGGAATGGAGATAAAGTGAGCTTGGGAACAGCCATGTGCACAAATTCCATGATAGCATGAGCTACATATAGAGTCCTATGTGTTACATAGAAAGACAGAAGACCAAGAGACAGGGAGGGAAAAACATTCATGCACACACACTCACACATACACACACACACACACACACACACACAGAGAGAGAGAGAGAGAGAGAGAGAGAGAGAGAGAGAGAGAGAGAGA
>NW_021604636.1:409571-478136 GCF_004785775.1 Grammomys surdaster | reverse complement strand
AGAGAGAGAGAGAGAGAGAGAGAGAGAGAGAGAGAGAGAGAGAGAGAGAGAGAGAGTCAGACAGAGATGAGAGAGAGAACAAAAAGAGAACAAGACAAAAGCAAATAATTATAATTTAAGTAATAAAACTAAGAATGTATTTTATGGGCTGATCAGTTTTCTTGCTTGAAAGAAATCTTGTTTCAAGGCTATGCAATTATATATAATGCATATTTTATTATGATAATGGCACTAATCTCAAACAGTAGTAAAAAAACTCACAGGACAAGTGGTGCCAATAACTAAAGTTATTATTGAAATATTATGATTCTGTCTATGCAACCCTAGAAGAATCAAGTGCACGTGTGTGCACAGCAGACATCAGTGCATGAATGTGATCCTCGTTTTCTTTTACGCCTACAGCACTTCAAACCAATACAGAGTTAGCTGTTTTATGTTCTGCTTCGAGTTCCACCATTTGGGTTTATTGTTGTTTTGGTGGCTCCAAGTTCCATTAGGCCTGCTTCCTTTTGTAGTTAGTCATTTTTATTGAGGGCTCATAATACTTGAGGCATTTTGATTAGAAATATTTTCCTTTAAAAATTGTCTTTCTTTCTTTGTTTTTACACGTGCGTAAGAATGCTAAGGCTTGAAGTCTTTGCACGTTAAATCCTGATTAAACGACTGAAAACCACTTAATAATATGAGTCTGTATCTGTGAAAACCCAGGAAGCATTTCATTAGAAATTCTCAAACATATAGATGGAATTCCTTGTAAATACTGTTTACACAGCAAAACAAACAAACAAACAAATAAATAAATAGTGGTGTGTGTATGTGTGTGTGTGTGTTTGTGTGTGTGTGTGCATAATATATATCTTAAGTGCTGAATTGGTAATTGACTATGTTCGTAACCCAACAAAGGACATTTTAAAAGATTAAATTCTGTTGCTATAACTGTTGAATAGCTAAATGGACAATCATTGGGAAGAAAAAAAAAATCTTCAAACTAGACCAAGTTAAAGAATAACAGATTTACCAGAAATGAGTCATTTCTGCTTTCTTCTAATAATTTCCCTGTGCTTCTTACTTTTTTAATTTGAATATTATTAGAGTTTCTAAATTTAAAAGTGAAAGTTTTTTTATTAATTTGAGTTGGAAAAACTGCTTGTCAAGTTATGACTAATTTTCATTTTTTTATACTAATTGAAATATATCACACCGTTTTTCTCCTTCTTCTCTTACTTCCCATTCTTTCTATATTAGCTATCCTTACATATACACACAAATGAATCACCATATCAATAAACCTGTTGAATTTACTTTGTTGCATTTGTGTTTCGGTTTCTAAACCTGACCACTTGCTGTTGTATAACCCGATAATCGGGCTCATCCCTGGAGAAGATTGATTCTCCTTTTCTCAACAATGTCATTAATTTCCTGAACCTCATTAAATGTCCTCTGTCTACAATGGAATATCAACCAGTGTTGCAATTGTTTAGGTCTTTTTTAGCCATCAATACCATTAAGGCTTCATGGGTGTATCTGCCCCATCACTGAAGTCACAGTGTCAGAGATTTCCTGGTCTTCTGGCATTTACAACGTTTCTTTGTACTCTTTTGTGAAGTTTCTGAGTCTTGGGTGAAGCAGTTGTGCTGTAGATGGATCATTTGCTGTTACTCATGCCAGGGTCATTGGTCAGTGGTTCTATGCATTGTGACTAGTTGTGATGTTTCTGATGGTCCCCTTCTACTAGAAAGAAGCTTCTTCGATAAGTGGTAAGATCTCCACTTACTTTTCTGTATAAAAATAAGTATGTAAAAATCCTGTAAAGAGTTATACTAGTTTAAGAAAATGGTGAGATGTAGGTAGTATATTCTACTCTAAATTTCATGGCCTCACTATCCATGTAAATGGCCTAGGTTTATAGTACCAGGTGTGGTTTCCCTCATGTTAATTGGACTTTGAGTTCAATCACTAACAGCAAAGAACACATTTTCAAAGAATAAGTAAGCTCTATTCTCATGCAGAAAGTATGTGTTAATTTAGTCTTGAATAATATACTAAGTATACACTTTTCGAATTTATAATGCATTTAAGGAGCAATGCTGCCTCTAACATACTACTTTAAAGTGCCAATCATTTACAGCAGCTTTGGTGATGGCTTAAACTAACTTTAATTTTAAATCCATCCATCAAATCATAGGGCAACATACAAGCTAACCTAAGAGACAATTGTCATGTTAAGAGTATTCACCCTTCTTAGCATTGTTAGCCAAAAGCTTGGGGGCAGTTCGAATACTTCTGATCTAATTTCTGTATGGGGATGTGACCATTTTCAATACATTTTATACAATTGATATTTTCTTATTTGACTCAGGAGTAAAAACTATTTTTAGAAAAATATATTGGCTAGTGAGCTCAAAAGGAGCTTTATACTATCAAATCACTTTATGTTGCCTTATATACTCACTTTATATTAACTTGAATAGAATATTTGATAGTACAAAGTAGGCAACTGTAACAAATATTCAATTCTAATTTGAATGTGTGATTACAAAAAGCTTCAACGCTGATGTTAGTCCTGAACTTACCTGGCCTAGTAGTTTTCTGTCACAAAGATAAAAAGTTTCCAAGTTATAGAAAGGTAAAAGTATTTCTCACAGATTACTAGCAAACATATTAGCAAACATAGAGTTACATAACTAGCTACATTGAAAGTGTTGCTGTTGATACTGCTAGTTTACTTCATCTTACCTGGAGAAGAAAACAAATTTCAAATGATTTTCTCTTGAATCAAGATGGACCACATATCAGCAACTGTTTAAGGGGATTTAAAAAAGAAGATAATATGTTTTGTTTCTTTTCAAGAAACCTAAATAATCTCCCTATAGTGTTTCCCAGAGTTACAGTTTGTTAAGCACATCTCTAAATCCCTTTGATTTCAAAATGTTTTTCAAGTAAGCAATTAGATAAGAAGTTATTTGTTGACCTGATAATTTGAATTATGGGCAATCAGTCTACTGAGAACCAAATCACATGTCTCTTTTTGAATAGTCATGACACAAATGCTCAGATCCGTATAAATTGACCAGTAATGAAAAACTTAGTCATGAAAAGAAAGTACTCTCCTTCTGCCTTTTCTTTATCCAAAGTTACCATTTATCTAAACAAGCTGAAAGTTTTTTTTCTGTTTATTTACCACTTGATCCAATAATAAGTGGTCTCCCTAGCATCCTTCAATTCCCACTGAAACCTGATACAATTCCTGGCCTCAAGTTTTCTACCTTCCATTGTGGCTTTAGAAATTCTCTTACTAAAGACACAATGCACACTTTCAGTTCTCGCCTTTGAGTGTAGCTATACATCACTCTGGGCCAATAGTCAGTTGTAAAAAAATGAAACAAACAAAGGTATGTAGCATATTCCACATTTAGCTTGCCCTGTTTCACTTTGGTCAGCACTATGAGAAAAATCTGTTCTAAGACAGTTGCCAATCTAGCAAGTCTGTGGAAGCCCTAACCCGGTTGCAACTTGGTACCTGACCAACCAACTGCAGCCCAAATCTGCCATACAGATCAAGATGAAACAACAAGTTATTATTGTTTAATCCACTAATTTTCACTGTAATTTTTATACCACATTTTTCTCACTGTGTCTAATAAGCATACTCATTACCATTTTGATACAGTTACAGACTTGTATGGTTAAGTGTAATTTATATAAAATAGCATTCTAATTTTTCAAATTTAAATACTAGAAAAAGTTCTATGTTGAATATTACATTTTTGGGGGGGAGTATAATCATCATGGTATTGGAGTTTACCACTCCAAATATTGAAATTCTCACATCTTATTCTAATGTCATAAGTAGAAAAACTAATAGTGTGACAAGATGGTTCAAGGAATAAAGAAAGTTATGGTCAAGCCTGATAACATGAATTCAGCTGCTGAGACTCACGTGGTGGAAGGAGAGAACCAACTCTGAAAAGTAACTTCTAGCTTCCAGTGCACTCCATGTCACATGTGCTACACACACACACACACACACACACACACACACAGAGAGACACACACACACATATAAAGTATATAAATGAAGCAAATGTTTTATGAAAAAATAAATGAAATGGCTATTACAGTGCCACAGAAATTCTGATTATTTTCAGTAGCATTAAGTTTGATATTTTATTTACAACTATAAAATAAATTTTTTAAAAGAAACAAATATAAAAGAGGTAGATGCCTCAGTTTTGCAAGTTGTCTAGACAAAACTTTCTGGGAGGATTGATAAATAACTCCAACACAATTGCCAAAGACTCACACCAAGAACTTTTGCCTCCCAAATATTAGCCTCCTGATCAATGAACATACATTGTAGTAATCTCCAGAAGACTGTATCACTGATTCCTAAAACACCCAACTACTGTTGTAAGTAGTGATAACCACTAATAAGCAGGAAATTGGCTTCAATTTTATTATGTTGCAAATACATAATATTTCAATGTTTTCTTACCATCTCACAGAAATAATTAACTTTAAACTGTGAGCATAAAAGTATTGGTTACAAAAAATAAAATTGGCAAAGCTATCACATTAGAAATAACACCATTACCTAATGATCGCTTAGTCACTACCCCATGAAATAAAGAAATTTCCCTTCCTCAAAATCCTGCAGAGTTAGCTAATTCTTTAAAAAAAAATAAAATAAAATGGCCCATAAAACTAAAGAAAATATTTAAGCTTCCATAGCACAGAATTTCAGAAATCCCTGTGCTTCATTGATTCATTCATTATGTCTATGGTAAACCCTTCTCCCTGAGACACTACAATTTGGCAAAAATAATCTTAGCTAAAACAATATCCTAAAGATTAGAAACCATTGATTCTTCTAAGTGCTCTTACATGTTACTTCAATTGATCTTATTTCTTTACTACATTATGTCACTTGGTCACATAAAAATACATTGTAATTCCAATGACATAATTGAGATATTTAACAGGTATCTGACATAGAATACTATCTGGGAAAACTGTTACCGTATTTGTTCACTAAAAAAAAAAAAAAAAAAAAAACCATAGACTTTTTGGCAAAATTGTATGATTTTACAGGAGCAAAACAAATGATTATAAAATAATTTTGTGAATTTGCATGACTTAGATTAAATGTGGCAAAAGGATAAGATTTTTCTATGACAGCAGCATCTTTGAGATGTCGTATTAGCTTTTAGTAAAATAAAACACGCAGATGTCAAAAGAAGTGAGGAGGTCTAACCAGACAACTAATCAGTCATAATCTGGATAAATTGGGTAGGAATTTACTTTCAACAATCCATCATTTAGACAAATCAACTGTGCTTGCACACAATGTTATGACAGTTTTATATCATTTACATTTAAAATTCAGCGTGTTGAGAGCAATAGCCCTGGACCACTAGGGATTAAAAATGACAAATATTAAAATGTCTAAATATCAGTAATTTTGTAACAATGTGTATCTAGATAATATTAATGTCTCATTGTGAAGCTTATTTTCTTCTCATTTCCATGAGGAAATTGTCATTTCTTCCATTAAGTTTCTACTGTATTTTGTTATTACCTCATGCCGTTTATCATTGTCTGGCTTTGTTATATGTATTCCTTATCTCACAGCTTAAAGTTTTGAGAGTAAGAAAAATTATCAAGACATTAGATCTAATATCTTGCACACAGTATTTTTCAATAAAATTTTATTGAATGGATAAAATATTAATTAACTGATGGAACTGTGTCAGTAAAAAGAAAGAAAATATTATTTTTCTTTATCTCATAAATGGCTCTTTAAATATTCAAATGCAGTTAGTGTGATATCCATGCATCTTGGGACATATCCCACATCCTTTGATGCCTAGATTGCCAGATGCTCACAGTTTATTAAATCTGTAGTTTATGGAACCTAAAAAGACAAGTTGCTAATGAATTTGCATATGTCTCATAATCATTGTTTCTTATATTTCTCCTACTGAATGATTCATAAAATAATAAAAACAAATAGTATTGAAACAGAGCATCAAGAGAGAAGAGAATATGTCTATATTACAAGAAAACAAACATGCAATTTGATAAAAATGTAATATTCATTAATGATAAGTATATATTATATACAAATGAACATATTATTGCCAAAAATATCTATGTAAGATTGGCATAAAGAAATACATGATCAAAGAAAAAAATGAGTTGCTTGTGAAGTTTTTCCTATTAAGGTAGATGATAGGAACATAAACAGAAGAGCAAGATGGAAAACATACAAAGGAAAAATGAGGAAAAAGCAAAAGAATATAAACAATCATGGGAGTGGGAAGCTTGTGAAGCGGAGACATGTGACCTTGTTTTATAGTCAACTCATTTTACCAGGAAATCCATTTTGGGAGAAGAGGTGCAGGGAGTGCTGTCCCAGAAGATGTAGTGAAGAGAATTTCTAAGAAGATGGAGAATGAATATAGATATAAACATTTGAATGCAATTGGATTGTCTACACCTACACAAATGACATAGAAATAACATTGGAATTAAAAGACTCAAAAGTCTCTAAATGTCTGATTTTCATCCCCTAAGTAGCGGAAAGTTGATAGAGGATTTAAGGTGATAAAAAAATGAAGTGAAAGTTGTTATAGACTAATAACTCCACAACTCCACTTGCTGCTACCAATGAGAGTATATACAAATATGTGCTTAAATGTGACATTTTCTCTTTATGCCAATAAGTTGTAACTGAAAACATCTTTCATCTATAATAAGTCAAGCAAGTCACAATATAATTATAAAACACATGGTCCCTAGGAGAGCACAGTGAGGCTGATGGCAGATTTGAAGGAATGATGTTCAATGATTTCTAATTAATGCCAGAAAATACATTATATATCATTAATCTCCACATATCAAAAGTTATCCAAAGCAAAGTCTGTAAGAGAGTTAAACAATGTATATTAACTGTACAAAGTGGGTGTTTTGTTATGATGTTTACAAACATATATATAAATGTAATAAACATATGTTTTGAACATATTTATACCACGTTTTTCTCTAAACCCTCTTCTCCAAAAGTCCTCAAATCACTTGCTCAGTAGCATCTCTTATACATTTAACACTATACAGTTACTTTTTTTTTTTAAAATCTACACTGTAGAAAACATGGTACTTCTGCATTATTTTATTGAGTACGGTGATCTGTATCCCAATGACTTTCCTGTAGACGATATAACTATATCCTTTAATGGAGAATAGTATGTTGTTGTGGAAAAGCCACACTATAGCTTTTTACCTGTTCATGGGAACCTAGGCAGAGTGCACAACTTAGTCAATGTGAGTAGTTTCAAAAATAATAAGGATATTCAGTTATCTCAAAAAATATCACCTTAGTACTTATACGATAAAGGGAAATCATTTCTGTCTACAATGCAATTTTTCCTTAGCTCCTTGTTACATACTAGCCATATAGTTTAGCTTCACTTCTGAAACTGCCAATCATCTTTCACACTTGAGATATGTAGATGCAGAATCTGAGCCCAAGAGGCAATTAGCACTTACCCAAAGTTCATCACAATGGTAAGTGATAGAAGCATGATTTCAAATCAAAACATACTGATCACATGCAGGGCATGGTCCCAGAAAGGTCACCAAAGGGACAGAAGCAAGTGAAAATACTAATGAGTGTCCACGACATTGTTCAGCTCATGGACACAGCAAGTAACTCTAGGTCTTCAATAGAGAGAGACGTGCAAGAAAAGACAGATAACAAAAAGGGATGCATGCAGGATGTCAGATAGGTCTGCTCCTCACGCAGAGCCAGGTATGAAGTCTGGTCTCATAGAAGTGGAGCCACTACTGAAGGCTTTGATACCGCAACCCATGTGTAATCCCCATTTCCATCTGCCCTTTATGCAGTGGACCAATGTGCTGCCTAAGGGAAAGGAGATAACATTGTTACCCAACATTGATGGGACTGCAACAAAGAAGACAAATGAAGGTTCATAGACAGACAGACAGACAGACAGACATGTCTAATTCAAAACAGAAGTAAGCTGAATGGTGTTAATAATGCTTAGGTCTGTTTGACTAATCTCACTACCACTGACATTTCTTAAATATTTATGTAATGTTTTATAATGTCTCTGTCTTTAAGAATGTAAACTTACAGTAAGCACTGGGTTGATTTTAATTTATATCTCTCTTCAAGAATTTATTAACCTATGTGTCATGTTTTATATTCTCCATATTATTCTTGAGTCAATAAAGGAAAAAAACAGTCTGATATTGAAACATGTCATAAAAATGTTTGGAGTAGCTGTTTGTAAAGTATAAAGCAATGTTGAAAATGTTTCTACTTTAGCTTTACATTCATGGTAAGTCATGTTTGAAGATGTCAAGGATTTTTTTCGGTATTATAAATGACTACCTAGGTGGCAAAGGAACCCATATGTTATGGAAGAAAGAATATAGTTTACAAAGGCTCTAAAGTCTTTGGAAAATGTAGATAAAAGGATCTAATCTTAGCAGGACAAGAAAAAGCAATAAATGAAGAAGTGTGTTAAGACCATAACCAAAGGGCAGCCCCTTGCACCTGCTTGCTGAGGAGGGCTTTTTATCTGTGGAAATGGAAAGTGCTTGTGTCTTTAAACTTTTAAGCTGCAAAACATGCTATTACCATGAGAATGTTCAGCTGGATGATGGGCAAGGTGGTCCCTACAGAGGGAGAAAATGACTGCATGACGTGCTGTTCACAGCCAAAACAGAATACATAAAAGCCATTGGCTGCAAAGGAGACCAAGCATTACAGCTAAAGGCCAGTGGCTTTCCTGTCAGTAGTAGAATAAAAACTCCTCTGGGTGAACTGAAAGCACTGTTAAAATTCCAGCACAGCTGTATGTGTCTTTTCGCTTGTGAAATTTGTTTGTCTTCTTTAAAGAATAACATATCATAAAGATTTAAGCGTGATACACTATTGCTTTCCCATTCCTGTCAAGGTCAGATCCTCCTGCTCCCACTCCTTCTCATAGCTTCACACTTATTCACATCTCACGTCAGTAACTACAAAAAGGAATAAGGAATTTACAAGAGAGCCATGAAGGGAACACACTAGGAATGAGATTTAATATACTTGAATGTCATGTCCTAGAGGAAAAGGAATTGAAGTAATTATGTAATGAGCAACAGTATAAAAACAATGTTTTTGTATAAAAAAACCATCACTTTCTTCATCTAAATTGTGAATCGTTTCCTTTTTCAAAAATACTGAGAATGGTTAAATGTTTATTTAATGCAAATTAATCATATGCCTCTGACCACAATCAGTATTGTATAGAAAATATGACTATTTGCTTATTTTTGTATTGGCCTTAAATTACCAGTCATAGAACAAAAAATAAATTATAAAAATGAACCACAAAATACTTTGAAAGGTAAAGTATGATAGTAAAAATTTCAAATCTTTGAAAATATATTCTGCATGATAAAATTTATAGCATGAGTGAGATTACACAGTATATAATCACAGATTAAGAATATTTCAAAAAATTAAAATTCCCTGAAAACTATGTTTACAAGTTAAACTTTTAATGCATAGTTAACTTTGGTGACATTGTTATAACTAAGAAGGTTTATGAATCATAATGTGTAGGATTTGTATTTTGTTATTAATAATGAAAGGGAACAAATGTGTTGGATAGGCAACAAGCTTGTGAATACGAAGTACCTTTTTGAGATTAAATCTACTAAAATTATTAAAATATAATAGTAATATAATCACAACCTTTAATAACAGTTTGTAAGAGAAGAGAGTATCTTTATTAAAATACTTTATAGGAATTTTTAAACAAAAAAAATCTAGTCCTTTCAAATATTCCTAGGATGATGTAAGAATGACATGTGGGAAATTACGTTTCCTCATTAATTGGTAGCTATTTTTAATATACAGAAAAGAACAAGGCTTAGTAGGTTACACCTTTAATCCCAGCATTCAGGAGACAGAGGCAGGTGAATCTTTGTGACTTCAAGGCCAGCCTGGTCTACACATGAGTTCTAGAATGGCCAGAGCTACATAATGAGACCTCTCTCAAAATTATACATGCATACATACATACATATTACATACATGTTACAGTAGAAAATATTACAAGATTCTTCACTTGAAATGATGTAATGACATGAACAAGTGAATATAGTGAAAACTATAAAAACACATTTGAAGTTTTGAAGAAGTGTATGATGTATTATGTCAATTAAAGTGTTTAGTTGTGTGAACATTTTATAGTATTTGTAGCCTCGTATACCTTAATTGTTTGTTTATTTTTCAGATTGAGCAGGTTCTCCCACACCTATCTAGATATCACTTTATTAAAATTATTTAGATGAGTACTGTATTAGCATAATTTTCCTCTTTCTTTCTCACCTGTCTCCACTGCCCATGTCTTTCAACTCCCAATCAAAATCATGACCTCTTCATTAATTATTATAGGTGTGTGTGTGTGTGTGTGTGTGCGTGTGTGTGTGTCTTGACAACAGTAGCTATTATCCTGGAATCTACTACCTGCAAGGCCCCGAGTCCTTCCTATGAAACAGGCCTCAGATCTAATCTGAAAATGTTACCTCATAGCAAACATGGCCCTGTCACACTGGTTGACCCATTTGGACTGGCAGGTGGATATTTTGGCATCACTGTGCAAGGTATGGGTGTGCTTTCTCCCCCAGAGTCTTCCATTATAGTACCATTCAGTGCTATGAAATCTAATCAGTAGATTATGAAGAGCAGGAAGCTCCCTGTGAAATTTAACCAGTAGATTATGGGGAAGAGAGAAAGTTTCATCGTTGCTTTCAGTCTTACTTCCATTTCTGTAACCCTAATGTGTGATATCGTCAGAAATAAGTCTAACCATCTAGTTATAGTGGGTAAAAGGGCGATACTTTTCTTACACAACTCAATACCCTCTGCCCATAAATAGCATCACCTATAATGGGCTGAACCTTCTATGTATATCAGCAATCAAGAAAATACCCTACAGATATGTCAATTGGCCAGTCTGATACTGGAATTCCTCAACTGATTTGACTGGTTCCCTGGTACTTTTAGGTTTATGTAAACTTGACAAAAATAACCATGACATGCCCCCAAAGCTCCATACTAGTTTCATAGCTCATATTTGTATATCGTGATAAATATAAAATATGAATAAATTAAAGCTAAGAGCAATGTTAGAGACAATATATGGTGTTTGTCTTTTTGAACTGTGTAATTTTTCATTCAGTATAATTTTACTGGTTCCACCTGTTTACCTGAAACTTGTATCATTTTTTCTTTATAATTGAATGTTATTTCATGGTGGGTGTGTACCACAGTATGTATTGACTCATCTGTTGATGAATATCTGGGTTGATTCCATTTTCTATTTATTGTGACTAGAATGACAGCCTGTATGTGCCCTGTCTCTGTAATAAGACACAAATTTAATAATGTGATATAATGTTTAAAAGTGGGTAATAGTGAGAGTAACCGGATGGATGTCTATAGGTAGTTGCTGCAGTTTGGAACATGATCATACTCTTCATACCTTAACTGTTTTTTAAATTTTTCATAATAAAATGGAGAAAAAAAAATAAACAATTTCACTTACTAAATCAGCGGAATGTGGATAAAGCAATATGGGTGATGTATTTTTATAATGTGATCAATTTTACAAAAATTGAAACTAATTGGTATTTGTATAGAGACAAATAAGAAACCATGTAAGCTTACATAGTGACTGGAAACAATAAGGAACCACTGACAGGGACAATGTGGAGGACTGATGTTAGGAAACCAATAAGAAAAAGAGGCTTTTTACATATATTTTCATATTTTATTTCCTTCTCTTGCTATTGTTTTGGCGTTGTTGATTTTTGGGTTTCAGGTTTTTTTGTTTAGAATTTTTTCCATATGATATATTTTGATTATGTTTATCTTCCTTCCTCAAGTTCTCCCATATTTACCCAACATCCCCCCTGACCCAATTTCATAGACAAAAATTACCAAAAATACCAAAACCAAACTCACTAACACACACACACACACACACACACACAAGAATTTAAAAACTTAAAAACAACAACAAACAAACATAAAACCAAAAGCATGGAGTTTATTCTGTGTTGGTTAACTACTCATTGACACAAGATCTATCCCAAAGTGTGGTTGATACACGCAGTGACTCTTCACCAGGAATAACTGACTTTCTCTTTCCTAGCAAGTACTGATTGCAAAAAGCTTCATGGTTAGAGATGAGATTTTCACCTACTTCCCTCTCAGTTCTGGGATGTTGGCTTGAATCTGTACATATCATTCATATTCTGTTCCAGTGTCCATGAATTCATATGAGCATCAGTCCTGTTTTGTCTGGAAGACACTGCTTCCTTTAAGTCATCCACCACCTCTAACTCCTACAGTTTTTCTGCCCTGAGCCTTGAGGAATGCCATTTGATGGTGACATCCTATTTAGGAATGAGTGTTCAAAAGTATCTCACTCTCTGCACACTGCCCATGTGTGGTCTTCTATGTTACTCCCTATCCCTTATAAGACGTTGTTTTCTGATGAGGCTTTAACAAAGTTCTACTTCACAAGTACAGAAACATGTTATTAGGAGCTATTTTATTGCTATGTTCTTTAACAAGATAATAGTAGTAGGTTTTCCTCTAGGCCCATGCCCTATCTATGCTCAGGGTATTAGGCAATTTAGCAGTGTCAGGCATGATAGTATGATATGTCTAGGTGTGGCATTTTCTCCCCCATTATACAGTGATTTCATTTAAATTCCTTTCACATGTCTATATTTTATGAATCTTTTAAAATGGTAGATTTCCATATGATTTTCAAAATGCCTTTACTGTTAGTTGTCCCTTCTTGTAGTCCCTTCATTACCCTATTCTTCCACCCCCTCACCATTTACTCCTACTGTAGTCCCCCCATTATGTGACCATGACATTATATTCTATTTCCTTGAAGCTTGTCAACACTAATGATTCTCACAGATACTGCAGCTTTTGTTTCACTGGCCTCGTATGCAACTTCATTTCTCCATGATTAGTCCTGAACTGTTTTTTCTTCTGGAAATTCAGGAAAAGAGATCACACTGGACAACACCTTGTACCTTAGAAAGCAAGTACACATAATCTAGCCTGTCGGTCTCTAGCTATGCTTAGGTTGTTCTCATTAGCAACCCCTCTAAATCAGGCAAGTGCAAATCTCCAGTGTCCTATTATTTCCAATTCATCAATTGGTCCTTCCATGAAGATTAAAAATTAGAGTACTAATAGTAAAACTTCTTGTCACTTTTTCTTCCTTCTTGGTGGTAAAATTGACATGAAGACATCAATTAAAATGTAACATTTATCAGCCAACTTGCTTCTCAGCTAATTCTCTAGAAACCACCTCTCCAGCTAAAATGTCCCATGGGACTGCATCTTATTTCTAATTTGGTAGTTTTTTCTTTGCCTCTATTTTTGTGAGAGTCTATCATCACATTTCCATTCCTAAACACATACACATGCAAATTCATTACATGAAAAATGTTGGTTAATGACCTTCATAAGCATTTTTTTTCATTTTCTTGGATATATTACAAGAATGTTACTAAAATCCTGCTGTATAATTTTTCACCATAAAACAAATAATGAAAGACACCGTTCTTGTTTTGGAAATGATCTGTTTATTATAGTCTCATTGGGTTATAATTCTTAGGTGGGGGAGTAGAAAACATTATTCTCATTTTCTGGATCATATAAAGTACTAAACAAGAGATGGAATGAAAACCATCTATGCGTTCAGTGCTCTGGACAGAATGCTTTGCAGTTCAGCTTGCCACACTCTGCAGACCCAAAATGTCAACATTTAAAAAAAATATTTGTATCATTTTCTGTGTAGTGGTTTTTAGTTTTAGTTTTTAAATGGCGATGTCTTAATTTCAAGGTATTTTTTAAGCTTTTTTTCTAACTTTTCACATATTGGTAGGGCACCATGTTGTCTCATTAGAGGAGTGAATTGTAAAATGTGTAAACATATCTGCTAGAACATTTAGATTTTCTTGATGATGGAAACACTAAGTAATCAGTTCCAGCTTTGCAAAAAGAACAATATGTTATTCTCTATTGTCATTTCACTAAAAAGAAAGATGGTAATTTTTTTTATGATTACCTTTACTAGAGAGTGGCAACAGAAGTGTAAGAAATGGCTAGTGATCGGACTATGAGGAAGTGAATGTCATTTTCTTAGCCTGTAACACAGTTCAGTTATAATTCAACTGGGCTGAGAGGAGGCGTTCAGACAACAGCCATTAAAGGAATCAAATAAGCATCAAAAATGAGGCTTTGATTGGGATGTGTGGTTGATAATGTAAGGGCCCAGGGTGGACTGTCAGTCAATTGCACTCTTGGCAGTGGGAAATCTAGGACTCTAATGTCTGCCATAGTGCATGCATTATAAGGCACTGTAGACTTCACCATTGATTCTGGGTTTAATCAATTCCTCTTTCATTGTTTCCATGGAACTTTATGAAGATTGGAAGTAAAAAGGACAAACTGTATCCCCATTCCTGATGTAAATATCACCTCTATGACTGGTACCATTCTTTCTTAGTTCATAATCAATTGAAACACCTAAACTTTAAGCTGTTCACTTTTTATTTGTTTCTATAGTTATGTGTCCCAAATTTTACTTCTGACAATCTGAACCAGAAGTGTCTACACAGATTGTGTGAGCTTCCCTTCTATTCCTGTCTGTCCATATTGTGTTTAAGAGCTTTTCTACCACCTTTCTATTCATTAATTAATTATTCTGTCACAAAAGCTATTTCTTCCTTCTAGATCTAAATAGCTTGGAACATTGATATTCTGCAATATAATGCATCACTTACTGGAAACCTAACTCATAAACCTGAAGATCTGAAATGTAAACAAAAATAATTAAATAAGTGCTTCATCATTGGGAACTACATTAAAGGGGGCAGGAGGAGACTGTTCTTGCATCCACTTTGATTCTAGTACCCGAGTAGACTATGATGAGACATGATGCATACAGAAGCTTCTGGTTAAAGTTATATGCTACATTGTGAATGGCAATAGCTCCCTCCTTTTTTTTCAAGAGATTACCATCCAAAGATTGTTTCTCTTATGCCTTTAGAAGAGATTTTTGTGCTCTAACATTCCCAGTGATCATAGATGGAGCACCATGTGTTGGTAGCATACCACTGTTCCACAACATACTTCAGTTGTTAATGGTTAACAAGATGCCTAAAAGAAACAATTTAAGGAAAAAAGACAAATTTTGGCACAACGTTTGAGAGAACATAGTCTCTTGTAATAGGAAAGACTTGGTGAGTGGTTATTAACATAATTCACAGCTGTGACGGCAGAAACAGGAAGCTAATTGGTCACATTTTGGTGGATTTAAAAACACATGAAAAGATCTGCCATTAACAATATCAGATCATAATCCTTAAAGTCAACCTTCCAGTAACCCAGTTACACCATCACGTCTCCATCTCTAAAAAATAGCAATTTCCCGGCATCACAAGCTGGAAACGAAAAGTTCAAATATGTAAGCATGTGGATGATACTTCAGATGCACTCAAATCATAGCATCCTCTTTGTTCCCAAGTGATTCATTTGCTTGTATGGCATTTTATATCAACAATTCATGAATCCCAGAAGTTCTGATATACTTGACAGATCAAGAATCTAGTGTGCATTAGGCATCTTCTAAATCCAAATTACAATATCCTTGGACACTAAACGAAACACATGACAGATATATAGGAAGTAAATTTTTCTTAAGCTAGCAAGTTATAATGCACCCTTGTAATACCACATTCTTTTTAAATTAATTTATTTACTTTATATCTGATCACAACTTCGTCTCTCTCCTCTCCTCCCAGTCCCTCTCTCTCACACTTCCATTCACCCTCTCCTTCCTTTCTCTTCAGTAAAGGGGAGGAGGCCTCCCATGGATAGCATTGGCCTTGGCATGTCAAGTTGCAGTAGGACTATTTTGCACCTTGATACTAAAGTTGTAGTCTACCGTTTCCTGAAAGATTTCCTGAACTCCACAAAGAAAATGGAGGACCTCTTCTTCTTAGCAGGGCTTCCTTTTTTCTGCCTGATTTGGGTACCTAACTCCAATCTTCTATCTGAGGGATAGCATGTAATTCTTTGCAAAATTACAGGTTTAACTTTCTGGAATGCCTTGCCATGCAAATGAGGTATCCTCAGAAATTTAAACTTTAGCCAATGAAACTTCACCCTAAGAAGAATCTTTCCCCACCTTCTAGGGTTCATATATATTGCCTTTGATCCACCTCAAAGAAAGTATATGAACACATGCTGTTTCATTGACTGTTCTTGAAGAGAGCTGTTTTCTAAAAGAGCTGTAACACTGACCTAACTTCTACCACCCACCTCCACACTCCCACCCTTGCTACCCTTCCCTAACACGCCTGCCCTTCACTCTCTGGATTCTGCTTATCCACCTGCTCTGGACTACTATTCAATCCTTTCCCACTTGTGTGCAAGGGAAGACACATACTGTGGTACTGTGGAACATGCCTCTCCTTCATCCTTCCTCATTTGCTGTGCAGCTGTACTTGGACATCAAATGGAAAGAAACAAATAGTGGAACCATAGAACTAGATGCCTCTTCTATTGTGGCTAGACAAGGAGGCAACAGAATCACATACAGTTCCTGGTACTGCTGTTAGGAAGACCAAGATGCACAAGGGAGTTGGCAGGCAGGAGCTTTAAGAGCACATTCTTATAGGGTAACTTTGAGTATTCTTGACAACAGAAATTGAGGCATTCTGACTAGCAGTCCTTTAAATGTTTAAGTATTGCCCTGTCTCCAGCGTAGAAGGACCTTTCCACAGATCCATTTGGAAGGATTGGTGGTATAAAATATACACTCACTACATTATAGCAGGATAATTCCGCCTATGGATATAGGCATTCTTTAATAAATAGTTTTATATGTCAAAAATAAATTCTATTTAAGCAAAAACTGAGCAACATATAAATAGATTACTTGGAGAGATTAACCTCATTACCTTTGTTCTCCATGCTTAACCTTTTATTTTTTATTTTTTTGGTACAGTCAGCAATTTCTATTTTAGCTACCTGCCAGGTTTGTTACACATATTCTCTTCTCTATAGAATTTCTCCAACTATTGAACTCTCTATGGACCAAACCTCCCATCCCGAAAATATCCCTTTGCCTTTCTAATTCATCACAGTAATTGCAGTCTGGCTCAATTAGAATGCTATTCATGGCACCTAGTTTCAGTGACTGAGAGAGAGGATTTTTCTCTCCATCATGTCAGTGACTCATCTCTGTGACTGCCCCTTGGGCATCACCCCTAACCTGCACAGTAAAGTCATCACTAAACTCTATGGTGGTGCTAGCAGATCTCCCAAGGTCATTCCCATGGCCTTCCAGACTGCTGTGCTCTATGTGAAGTCCTGTGGAAAGAAAGCCTCTGTTGAATTCTTTAGCCTAACATTGCATATGTAACCCAACACACTCAACTGTCCTAACATTTTTATTAATTCCTCTAGCATTTTAAAGTGAGATGCAAATATTTCAACTATCCATAGCAGGAAGGACTGACTCTATGTAAGCAATGAAAGGGATACATTTACTAATCTTTCAAAATGATATCAGAACCCCAGCCTTAGACTCTAAAAAAAAAAGGTACCTTAAACTGAATAAATTCTTAATTAATGAGCATACAGTTCCCCAATGTTCAAAGTTCAACTGTAGAATTACTGTCTTTCCTCTTTCAGTAATGAAGCACTCAAGTCACTTGGGTATACAATATACTTCTTCCCTCAGTCAAACAGGATGATGTTAGATTTAGTTCAGTCTATGGAAACGGAGTTGGGAGCAAGCTTTGAGAAGTACACCTTTTCCTTTGTGCAAAATGTGTCTAGCACAGCACAGTTCCCAACTCAAACTACAAAGAGAAGAATCTGTTTTGTCTTGTCGGGTGCTTATGGTTCAGGACTTGTCATGTTCAGTATCTTCCAGGGCATAAAAGACCCACTCTGTCATAAAAAGACTAAATTAACTAAGTAAGTAAGGGAAGGAAGGAAGGAAGGGAGGGAGGAAGGAAGGAAAGAAGGAAGGAAGAAAGGAAGGAAGGAAGGAAGGAAGGAAGGAAGGATGGAAGGAAGGAAGGAAAAAAGGAAGGAAGGGAAGGGAAGGGAGAAAACTGAAAACTATCCCACTAGGAGTTTATGGGTCTCTAAACTTAGCTTTTTGGTTTTTATAAAATCTCTTACTTCCTTAGCCACCTGTTAGCATCGTACTCAATATTATTTTATCCTTTTAACTTGCTAGCTAGACAATAAATCAGTTAATATCCAAATACCATTTTCTTTGCCTCTTTGTGACCATTTAGTTAGTTCAGGTTGTCTGAGAATCAGGCCAAAAATCAGTCATAAAAGAAACATATGCATGCATAGGGGTTAATGTCAAAAGTATCCCCTTCCAGGAAAAAGATATCGGGATAGGTATGGCCCTCATGCCTCACTGGACAACAACAGGGCGACTGGAGCCATTACAAAGTCCCCTTCAATTACTGGAGGTCAGGCCTCTATCCCCGCCTTTGCAAGTTTAGAATCACCACAGTCCTTCTATACTTAGAGAAGGGAGGAGATGTCAGTGGCATCCCTGCTTATACACTGAAGGCCTAACATCAGCCATAGGCCTAAAATCATCAATAGGCCTGTCATACATGAATACTAACACCAAGTCTTGGGTCTCTGTGGAAAAACATTGAAACAGATGGCTATAAGCTATTGTAAACAGGCAGCTTTTGTGGAAATTTACCAGCTTGAGTAGTCATAGACCTTGTAAGTAGGTAGCCTTGGCAGATAATACCAACTTAGGTAAAGACAAGTGAATCATAGGCAGAGTCATAGTGACCTGTCCTCTGAACCTTCACCAAGCCAATACCCTGTTCTGAAAGATATCTGTATTCCCCCTGAATACCCATGCTCCAGTGTCATCCCCTTTCCCACATCCTGGCTTTCTGTGCTTATAGCCCCTGTGTGAATAAGTAAAAATTACAATTTGATTTAAAAAAATAAAATAATAAAAAAATTCTCATGATGTAAAAATAAAGAAACATGTAAAATTGTAAACATATATAAACATATGTAAAATAATTACATACACAAAAATATGTAAAATAATTACAGCATTTCTTCTTAAGAAGTAGAAAATTTAAAGACACCATTTGTTTTATGATAAGAAGTTTAAAATATGAAAATAGAGAAGGGTGAAAAAAGATCTGAAAGAAATATGCATGGACTTCAGGGCAGCTACACACGTGTCTACCAGACCAACTACCAGGAAAGAACACTTATCATAAGAAGTATTCCAGGGGTGTTTGGATGGGGCTTCAGACAAGGTGAGAACAGTGTAGCCTTCATGTGAGCACAAAGGTGAGTCCTTGGGGTGATTTTTAAGGATGTCAGCCAACATCGCATACAAGAAATATCCGAGAATATTTTAATGCCAGCAAAGACTTTAAGAACCATTCTCATCAGTGTCTAACATTTACTGATAATTTAACATTTACCTTAGTGTTTATTTCTACTGGGAAAACATTTCTTCCAGCTTCCTTTTCTCTTTCCTGTATCCTTACTACACACAAAACTTTAATCCATCCCCTAAGGTCACAATGTACACAATTGTCTGCTTGCTTTGATCTTTTATGTGAGCATCTAGAAGACAATATTTTTTTTCCATTTTTAGAACTCAAGTTCTTACTGCATAGTTCTAAAGGAACTGTAGGTGCTGAATAAGTGTCTGCTAAATGAATAAACGCACAGCCAAAGGATCAGCGGAAGTCTATTTAGGTTAGGCATAGAAACAATTATAAATAATAATGTTAAAAACAAACTATCAAGAACACTTTAAAATCTTTCTGTAAGACTGAATTAAATTCAATGTATTAGGAATGTCTAACAGACAACTTACTCAAAGAATCAGACCTTCATAACGAGATGTGCACTCTGATTACAAGGAAACGACCCTGATAATCTCATGAATGATAAAGATCAACAGAGGAAATAGGTGACAGCAGAAAGTTCACAGAATGGATAGTGTCCTCGCAAAGGGACAGAATTTAGAAGTAAACATACTTTGGGCTCTCAGCTTTTTGTTACAAATCTGATCTCTGGGTTAGAGTGGTTGTCAGGAACTACTTGTTCATTAAAAAATAAAATGAACAAGGCAATGAAGTAAGTGTCATATACATTCAATTAGCTCAGGAGGGCTAAGACCTTCAGTGTGGAAACTACTAGTCTCAGAGGTGTTTGCGTTCACTGTTAAGTGACAATGTGTGCAAAATTATTTTCTTTCTGTTAATTAAAGCAATATTAATTTTAAAAAGACTTCCATATACTTGCTGTTTTATTAATAAGACTTTGTGGGAAAAATCATGAAAGGAGTTATGTATACCCAGGGCTATGAATCTCTGAAGTTATTACTTCCCCCACTTGAAAAAAATGTCACTTTAATGAATGCATTAAGATGTAGATACACTTACAGCAGCCATTTTTAATCCTATCTAATTGTTTCATTTGAAGTAAGACTGTGCTGGTGTTTTTGTTTTCCAGCTCTCCATAAACTCATCTTATACCTCAGAAATGCAATATCTTTAAAGAACTTGATGTTGTTTTCATTCATTCTTCCAGGCATAATCAAGACCATGATCAAAACTGTGCACAGAGCAACTTTCCCCCATCTAAATTAGAGCTTTCATCCCTTCCAAAGCTTCCAGCAAGTTTGTGTGAAGGCAAAACTGAAAGTGTGAAGAGAAACAGATTGAAGAAAAATTTTTCCCAGTTATCAGTATCTTTCAGACCAAAGTTCACAAATGGATGCCATAGTTATTTAATAATATAAAGTAATATGCTTACATAGATTTTGGGTTTTCAAATAATAACTGAACAGAAATAATAAGCAGTTAATAATAAAGGAAAGTATAGTGTGTCATTCTAGCATCAAATTAAACTTTAAATCATCATTTAAACATTTAAAATGAAAATAAATGTAGTCAAGTATGTATTGAAAATAAATTTTCAATACATACATAAATCTATGTATTTACTTGAAAATAAAATACATAGATTGCATATGCTATATATAATGTAAAACATCCTATCCTACAGGGAAGAATGTTTTTATTATCGTCTTTAAATATAAAAATCACTGTGATGCAAAAAGTGTTGTTCCTCTTATCTTACATTAGATACAAGTTTTTATCTCAGCTCATGATTTACTTTAAAAATCGTTCTATACATCTGAAAGATTAGAGAATTTCTCTCTACCCCAGATTCCTATCTCATTTTATAATTGTTTCAGCCATATATTATGTGTTTAATCTGGTAACAATCTTCTATTTTCAAAGAAGTATTGTTTATTATAAATCTGTACACTCTACCTTTTCCAATAGAGTTTCATTTCAAAACATAGTTGGACTAATTGCTTATTAGAAGCAACTAGCTCCTGTGATTGTCTTCAGAATATGTCTCTTGAGTCCAGGAGGCTAATGTTTTCCAGGAGACTGGGTCTCATTCATTCTTCTGAAAAATATCTCTGTTTGCTTCTGTGCTGATGTGATAAAACATTGGCAGATAGATAGATAGATAGATAGATAGATAGATAGATAGATAGATAGATAGATAGGCAGGCAGGCATACAGACACAGACAGACAGACAAATAGGCAGGCAGACAGGCAGACAGGCAGACAGGCAGACAGGCAGACAGGCAGACAGGCAGACAGGCAGGCAGGCAGGCAGACAGACAGACAGACAGATAGGCAGGCTGTGCCTAATGTGAACTGGTTGCTCCAATATTAAGCAATTAAGATAATGCTCCACAGGCATGTCCACAACCAAATCTGATAAAGCCAATTTCTCAAATGAGGGTCTCTCTTCCCAGGTGATTGTAGTTTTCATCAAGGCAACAAGCACTGAACAAATATGCTTCACTTAAATGCCTTTCTGAAACTGCCTTATTTCTATCTTGATCCCTTCAATACCTACAAGGATTATAATTTCCTAATAACGATTAAATTCTATGATTTATTGATGCAAGTATTACACTATTTATGTGCATTGGGCTTTTTACTCTGAAGATCTGTTCAGAGAGAATTTACCTGGGGATTTTTCTTTTTACTATTGAATCAGAACATAATAATTATTCAAAATGCCTTATTACTTTTCTAAAATTTTCATTACATAGACATTAAATTTAGAATAATAAATATTGTTTATTATTTTTAAATTTACTATTCTGCATGTGAAATCTCTAAGACTGGGGCAATAATAAAGATTTAAGAATTGTGTATAAAGTGATAAGTAGATATAAAACTAATGTGGTACCATATAAAAAACTGTAGATAAATTGCTAAAATTAAAATGTATTGACTCTACAGATCTGAAAAATCAAGTATGCAACTAGACAATAAAAGATCCCCAAACTAAATTGTTTTCCTAACAAAATTTACTTTCTACATAAAAATGTTAATTATTTTTTAACCAGTTATCCATAATAGTTTTCAAAACTACTTGATGTATATTTAATTGATCATGACAAAACATTAATTTAGAAGACATAAATTTAATTTAGAAGACATAACCAAGTGTAAAACCACCAAAACAAGTGCCTATCACAAACAATTCTTTTGTTTTTAGATTTCTTTAAGTGTATGTGTGTGAGTCTGTGTGAATAAATGTGTTCTACTTGAATACAAGAGCCTGCAGGGGTCAAAAGAGGGCATCAAATGCCTTGGAACTGGAGTTATAGATGTTTGTGTGTTGCCATATCAGTGCTGGGAACCAAACAGAGCTTTCTACAAGAACACTGAGCACTCTTAAACACTGACCTATCTCTCCAGACCTAAATACAGACTTATTATCAGCGGTTAATTTAATGTTGAAAAGGCAAAATGTTACCTCTAGATATTGAGGGATAAATTAGCTCTTTTCAATGACTCTAATTTCTTTGTTCATAAAGCTCTCTAATTTTCTCCTATTTGTATATTTACTTATTTAAGCTATTTCCTCATTTATTTAACAGTGTTTATCTTTTTAAAATTTTATTTAATCTTTCGTTTTTACAGTTCAGAGTTAGCCATCACCAAGGTGCTTGTGTTGTTCTCCCTTTCAAGTGTTTATCCAGCTCTGTCAAAAGAGTTCTGAACTATCCTGAATATTCTTAGTACCTCAGAGCACAATAAAGCAGGGCACTTGTGCCCTGAAATACTTGAAGTACTTCATGATGCACTTGGGTTTGCTGTTTTGTCTGTTTGTTTAGTTGGTTGCTTGGTTGTCTGGTTGTTTGGTTGTTTGGTTGTTTGGTTGGTTGTTTGTTTGGTTGGTTGGTTGACTGGTTGGTTGATTTTTGTTTTGTTTTGTTTTGTTTTGTTTTAGTTTAACAGTTTTTTAGTTCAGTCTAACTTTGTTAATCCTAGATTATTAAACAAAACCATATACCATAAAATGTCATAAAAAGATGGCAGTCAGTCCCAATGTGATATGATGACTACATGCTAAAGTCAGTATGATATTAAATTATCTTCCATAAATTACAAACTTAGCAGTCATATAATTATGACTAAATGTTAGTTCCAGCAATTTAATTGATTTCTTATGGTTATAAATATCAAATATCTTTAAACTGTCTCTTTACAGACAAAAACCCATGTACTTACTGATGTTTTTTTTTCATGGTACAAATATAATTTAAATTATGAGACCATGTCAAAAATAATGATAAACATTTCTTTTTTATAAACTCTACTGTTTTTCAAAAGAAATCATAATTTATCACCATTTGTTTTTATTGAGCAACTTTTACATCAGTAGCATATGTGCAGGTATTAAGAATTATTCAAATTGTAATCTAACGCTTATAAATTATAACTACATAGTATATTAAGTTGTATGTTTTAGGCATCAGGAAAATGGTATTTTTTTAAAACTTCACATATATACACTTTATATTTTCAAAATATAACTGCATATGTATTAAAAACTTACTTGTTTTATTTTCAGTACTCATCCACATTTTCCAATCTTAGAACACTGCCTGGAATCACCAGCAGAATATATTACAGATGTACCAACAAACACGTCCTTAGCTCATCCCTACTCTTCTGAAAAGGATTTCACAATTTTACCATTAGTTATGATGTCTAATGTAGACTTTTAGTGCATTTAATTAAATTATATTTGTTTGTCATCTAATTTTACTTGTTAAAACAATTAAAATTGATGTTTTAAGTTATAAAATAGTGGTTTTTATTTTAAACTTATCACCTGCATTAAATGCTATTCTACCACAAAAAAAATTTCATAAATTATGGGGAATTCAAGAATACCATATATTCAACATAGTATTATTTTCACAAAAGAGTTACCATTTTGCTTTCATATTATTTATGAGTCTCCAACTCTGACAGCATTCTTTTCTCTGCTTTGATGCCAACTTATTTATAAACACTGGGGATTTTGAGAAGGATTAGGGAATAAATTTTGGTCACTTTAACCGATCTAGAATGGACTATTTATTGTTGAACTCTTGGTTAGTAAGTATTTTTTGTCTGTATATTGAAGAGCCTTCTCTCCCCCCCCCCCCCCCCCGTTTATTTCCACTGTAGACCAACCTCCAAGCTTTCTGGCCGTCTTTTTCAGGTAATTTGCCTTCATATCTCTAATCTAGTTTAAATTTACCTTGCTTTTTCAGTCTTGTTACTGTGCTGTTCCTGTCTTCTCACACACAGTGGGAACTACTAACCAGGACTCTCTATGTACTGTGCTAATCACAGTCCTGAGGGCTCTGCTCTACACAAATCCTGATGTTCTAGAATGTCCTCTTGATTTATTTGCATTTGTCTAAGCTTTCTTGAATATTTAATTAAGTTATTTTATATTTTTGCATTATACTTACATCATTCAAATAAATAGGCCACTTCTTTGTCTATTTTATCTTTGTTTTCTTTTTCTGGCACTTTGTTCTCCTGTAACATTTTGTATAACACTGTTCATTCTATTGGACAATTCACAGTGTTTCTGAGGGATGCTCTTTTCCTTCTTAAAAAGATTCTCTATTTTCTTCTATAGGCAAAAAAAAAAAAAAAAAAAAAAAAAAAAAGCAGTTTACTCCAGGTAGTTCATGGTAAAATTGTTGAAATGTTCTACTTGGTGGGTGGTAAACTCTGATTACCTCCCCATGAGCACTATAGGACTTTAGCAGAACATTTTTTAGTCATTTGTTTTTAGTTTATTCTGATTGCCATCTTAAAGTTCTCATTTACAAAAGAGTAAACAAATAAACCTAAAACTAAAGCCATGCAAACAAGAGCAAAACAAAAAATAAAACAAACAAACAAAAATACATGAAAATAAAAATAAATCATCAGTACAAAACCTGGAATGTTATTCTTGATTCTGTTTACCATGCTCACCCAACCCCATAATCTTGGCATGAACTTCTGCCTCTTGGAGCTCCTGTATCTCATTTCTTTCCTCTAGAGCACTATAATATCGATGAGAGCCCCACTGGTCCTCCAGCCTGTTGGCTGCTGTCCAGCTTCCTGGCCTATTAGCAAAAACCAAGACTAAGGGAATGCTTGTGGGAAGTAGTATTTGAAGTTATAAACTCACTTCAATTGGATGGTTTCTTTCTCTGTGTGTATTTCTTAATTGTGTGTGTGTGTGTCTTTCTGTCCCTCTGTCTCTGTCTTTCTGTCTTTCTTGTATATAAACAAATACACATAAATTACTCATGTTTCTAGATGTTTGAAACACCTTCAAACACAAGCTTTTGTTGTATTATTATTATTACAATGTATATTAACTGTACGAATTAATGAGATTAACTTTGATATTTCTATACCATATGCTTAAGTCATGTACTGATCATACCCATCAACCTTTATCCTCTGCTAGCGATTTCCACATATGAGATATAGTATGTGATACTTGTCTTTGTGTCACACCTAGCTGTTAACCGAGATTCACTAACTGTTCTGTGTTAGGATTGTTCTGCTAATAATGGATTCCATAATCACACTCAGAGAAGAAGTAGACAATATTTAGTTTAGAGTATATTGTCTATATTCAGTTTACTAGCAGGTGAAAGCTAACATTATATTCAGCTGATGAAAATATTATATATCTTTCACTTCCATATTAAAAAAAAATTAAGGACTGAATTCAATAGTCTATATATATTCCATAAGTGTATATTATGTTATACTGTACTTTAATTTTTACAAAATGAAAATAATTTAGCTTACCATTCATTGAACTAAAATATGCTGAAACTCCATCCAAGATCTTAGTTTATAACCCCTGTGTCCATTGAAAATGTTAGCACAAGGAATAATTTCCACGCTCACAGTTTTTTTAAAAAGTTAAAACGTTTGACTTTTGCCTGTTTCTCTGGCATTTCTACTGGGAAATGTTTTTGCAAGTGCTAATGTCTTCAAAGTACCAGTGATTTCAAAGGAAGGGAGAATTGCAACCAGTAGGCAAATGGCAAATGGTAGCATGAAATTCAGTAAAACGTACTGACAGAAACTTTATAGTAGACTGTGCCCCACTGGGATTCTGAAGAGCAGAGTGGTCAGTTTTGCTTCAGCTAAGACTATTTACAAAATGATAGATTGGAGATTTCACATGCCCTAGGGCTTCAATTTAGGAGTAGCTATCTCCGAAATGAGTTTTAAATGCTGGCTGAGTTGTCACAGATTATGGGTATATGTAATGACTTCAACACTTGACATTTTAAAGCATCTGAGTTATCTGTATGAAATAGTATTAAACTCGTTTTGGGAGCCAGCAGCCTGTTTTCTTGAAGTTTTGCTCTCTTATAAATTCTCTTTATGATTACTGAAGTGTAGCCACCACAAGACCTTGACTATTGTTTTTTAGTTAAAAAACAAACAAACAAACAAAATACTATCATTCAGTTGCTACAGGCGGCAAAGATGAAACAGATACTTAGAATCTTAGCAGTTATCCCATCTAAACTCACCAGTGCCTCTAAGCTGCTTGGTTGTTGCTGGTTAAAATGATAGGCCTATGAAATACGTGAAAGCAGAGTCTTTAATTAACATTCATTTAAGGATTTCAGGAAATGTGCATACAATTGATTATCTTCAGCACTCATCTATGTCATTATCCAAGCCAAACCAAAGTGATGGTCATAGGCCGAGTAGGAAACATGAATTATATTCCAAAGAAGTTACCACAGCTCAAAGATGCTTTAAGTGACACGACATTTCAGAAGAGAATTGCTGAAATGGGATATCTCTCAGACTTGCTAATGTAAATTACAGAAGTGTGGACTATGGGGAGGGGAGTCCTTCTATTGCTTTCTGCAGCCCATACTGCAAGAACTAAGACTAGAAGAGAATTGCTGAAATGGGAAGTCTCCCAGACCTGCTAATGTAAATTACAGAAGTGTGGACTATGGGGAGAGGAGTCCTTCTACTGCTTTCTGTAGCACATGCTGCTACAACTAGGACTGGTTGGAAATCAAGGTGGTCTTCAGTTTTGCTAAAGAAGCACAAAGCTTTCCGGTGGGCTGAAGTTGGTGCTTTCCACACTGTTCTTTCTTCTGTGTGTTCATCCGCTTGCACCTCATCCCTCCTTCAACTTTCAACACAAATCACTTGATCAGCTGATGTAAGAACATTAGGAAGGCTCTATAGCCCACATTAGCTAGAAACAACGCCACTTTAAAAACCTGCCAGACACACCTGTGGTTTTATAACTGCCAGTGTTCTCAATTAGTTAAAGTAGCTAACTACTTTAACTCCTATAAATTCTTTGTTTATAAATACTATGGATTGTAAATTCACATTGATGCATGATGCTTTTAATGGTCACTTGTATATGACAGACATAAAATAAAGTGATTTCCAATAAATAAGTAAATAGCTGAAAAAGAAACACGTTATTTTATTGTGTTTCATATGAAAATGCATGTGTTCTTTCTCTTTACAACATGATCCTTTTTTTTTATTCTTTAATCTTTTTTTACAATCCAGACTTTATCCTTCTCCTGGTCCACCCTCTGACTGTTCCACAGCCCAAGCCTCCTCCCCCTGTCTCCAAGAAGATATCGCCATCCTCCTACCTCCACCCCACCAGACCTCCCTGTTCCCTGGGGCTTCATCCATCCATGGTAAAGGAAAATGTTAAGGTCATATAACAGAAAGGTACCTTTTAACTAAATTAAGGTGACAAATGTGATTATTCAATCTCTGCCTTGTTAAAATACTCTATTATATAAAAACATACACAAAACCAAGATAGTCTGCTGGAGGAAACTTGGTCAGGCATCTCTAAGGAGATTTTAAGTAATGACTCTCTGAATGACAGTAAATTGTATGGTTTTTCCATATCTGATTTACATCTAGGAAACAGATGATGATATAGAATTGAAAATAAACTGTCAAGTTATAATCTATCCCTTGAAAAGCTGTTATAAAATCCTCTTCCAATAGGAGGGTGTCTTTGACTTGATTGTCTTCTTGAATGTTTAGGAAGACTTAAAGTTCTTATTATCTTACTAAGAAACAGAAAGCAGGGTACTGTAGTGAATGAAGGAGGTAAAACACATACTGTGCAGAACAGAATTCCTCCTCAAGGACATTAGGACATTATACTCCAATACAAAAAAAACAGCCCTATATTAGAGTCAGTATAGAATCATGGTCCTTACACCAGATAACCTTTAACAAAAGCTCTTATTATCTTTAAATAGGGAGACAGAAACCAAAAGTATCTGTTGTTTCCAACGTACAAGGAAACCACAAACATTTATAATTTATTTTGTATAACATCACATTTACTATGTAAAAAAAAAAATATTGGAGTAATTCCAAAGTAGTGGATACCTAGTATATGAACCCTGGCCAACCCATTTAAATTCTATTAGTTTTTGATGATTTGTTTGTTAAATTCACTTCTCTAGGAGCATAGCACAGATATGGCATGGAAGATAAAGGCTGTTGCATCATTAATTTATTGTATCGTATTAATATCACACTCAGTGCCTGATTCTACTCAAATGCTCAAAAGTATTAATGTGGATGAATTAGGTTTTAAGATTAACTTTTATACTAAAATATTGACCATATTCCCCTTGGATACATTACATATAGCAATTTAATCATAATTTTCATTGAATCCACAAAATATATTAACTTGAATTTCTTATATAAAGATTATTCATTCATTGATGAACAGTGGGGCCAGATAGGAAATTAGAATAAATTGAGACATGTATAAAAGTCATATGTACCACTGTAAAATAAAATAGATAAAATATTCTAACAAAAGGCTGTTCTTAAATTATTTATAGGTTTGCTGATCTTTAAACTCAAAAAGAAAGTCTAGCTTATTTCTACTCTGACATTCTTTTTTTTAAATATTTTATAAATGTGTAGCCTAGGCTGGCCTTGAACTCGTGATCCTCCTGCCTCTGCCTCCTTCAGCAAATCCTACCAGTGTGCGTCACCACTACCGGCCTACTCTGACATTCAATTAACTACTTACCATAGATAACTGAATTTGATAGAACTAGCAATCTTAACAAGTCTAACATAATTTTTTTCATTAATTGAAGCTTTTTAAATTACATGCAGCTTTCTTTTGGAGATGTATTGGTCTATGTATTCACACAGCGAGATTCTGTGTGTAGTCTCTCTTGTAGATAAGGGATAATATAGGTTCAGAGAAAAGACAAGTTACCTTTAACATTAGCTTACAGAATGAGTTACAGCTTAACAGCCCTAGGCTACCATGATAAAACTCAGAAGTAGGAAAGATTTCAGGTCTGAAAGAATATTTTGTTGGGAGAGAACTGGCCCTTCGGATGAAATCATGGAGAGGGGCATTCTCCAGTTCCCATCAGTTACAAAGAACAAAGGGAAGTTTCTTGTTCTTAAGGATTTCCAGAGGTGTCAGGAAAAGTTCCACACCAAGTGACCTAGCTTATGTTCTAGGATCCAGAAAGGTACTGATAAAGACACTTTGGGATGTCCATGACTGAGTAGGGGCCAGAGGAGTTGAGCTCTGATGCTGTAAGTGCGAAAGAGAATAAACTTTGTAAGATCTGCAAGGTCTTACAAAGTATGTGTTGCTAATCATAGATTCATTGGAGAAGCTTACAGTGGTATTTCAGTGCAGACTGATTTCCAGGAGCCATCCATCAAGAGGGTATGTCACACAATGGTTCAGGAAGAGTGAATCAGACAGAGGTGCTTCTCATGTGTTCCTGCTCTGAGAGTGTGCATCCTCACCCACTTCTGCATCAATGGCTGCTTGCTTCTTAATTATCAAGATTCTTTGATATCACTGAAGAAGTTCCTCTCTCTTTCCATCTCTTCTCTTTCTGTCTACCCCCTCCCATTTCATTGTTTTTCTCAATATCTAATTATAAAACTGATAAGGCTCCACATCTTGATGTGACATTAGGATATTAGAAACATTAAACCAGGTAAGGTGGTGCATATTCTGTAAGCCCAGAACTCTACAAAACTCAGTAGCCCATCTTCATATACATAGTGATTCCAAGTCCAGTCTGTATAACAGATAAATACATACATACGCACAATCTGTCCACAAAACAAGCCATCAGGATAATTTAATTGCAAGCCTACATTTATTTGTGTGTATGTGTGCTATGAAAATGAGCTATGAATTTGATATACTGTTTCATCTTTTTCATTTGACTAACTATGGCATTCACATATAGGTTTACATACCATATTTCAGTTCTTCACCTGGCATTCGTGTCTTTTTGGTTGATATTTTTATCTTAAATCTAATCTTTATGAGAGCAATGGCATGTAAGTTATTTTATTTATTTCAATATTAGCATCAGGCACAAATCCACTATGACATAACTATAGAATAAAAATGAGATGGTGACAACTATGTATCACAAACCTACTGCAAAGCTCCAACTTTGCCTGTGACTCCTCCCTTGGTTGCATGCTGCATGGAAAGCAACAAGCTTTGTGTCAAATGAGTCATTCTGTTTCAGACGCTGGTCATTTATCATGTTTCTCTCAAATCATTCTGTATAGTTCTAACGTCATTAAACATTTAATTTTCAGTTTTCAATTTCTGCCCTTTAACATTTTACATTCCTCCTGATTGTCAAAACATCATTCAGCAAGAATCCATTATTTAAGTTGTGCCCATGATAATGACAGTTTGAAAGAGTAAAATGTTCTTGGCAGAGAGAAGCTTGAGTTAAAAGACACTAAAAATTGTGACATTTTGAACAGTTTCTTAAACTCATATTTCACTGAAGGAATCTATATTAGAACAAGAGAATTGTGCTTACATTTTTTTTCTAAATATCTTCTAAAAAGTATACTGGGATCACAATTGGAACATTTTATACAAAGTTTCAAGACTAATACTCAATAAGCATTTGATCAAATAAATGACCGGCCTACAATTTTTTTGGATTCAATAACTTCAAAACTACAATTCATACTTTTACAATAATTTTACTTTTAAAATACAAATGTTCAGAAAATTGTCTCAGTTAGGGTATTACTGCTGTTAACAGACACTGTAACCAAGGCAAGTTTTATAAGGACAACATTTAATTGAGGCTAGCTTACAGGTTCAGAGATTCAGTCCATTATCATCAAAGTGGGAGCATGTCAGCATCCAGGCAGGCATGGTGCAGGCAGAGCTGAGAATTCTACATCTTCATCTGAAGGCTGCTAGTGAAAAACTGACTTCTAGGCAGCTAGGGTGAGGGTCTTAAGCCCATGTCTACAGTGACACACCTACTCCAACAAAGGCGATGCCTCCTAATAATGCCACTCCCTGAACCAAGCATATACAAACCATCACAAAAAATCAGTTTTCTGTTATTTTGACACAGTTTTTGAAAGTTATAACAATCCACACTTAGAAGATCTTGTCATTGCAGATTTAATCTTTGCTAGAAGACACTTAGCATCTGTGCTTAATATTTTATCAAGGTCTTTATTAGGTAGTTCGACTGATAACAGAGTGCTTATCATGTGTTCTGATGTCAAATGTAATCAAGGCCAAATTTAATTCAAACTTTGATTTACTTTGCCATATTTAAATTAACTGGCAAGATGATGCATATCATTTTCTAGAGTTCACAACTCTCTCTCTCTCTCTCTCTGTCTCTCGCTCTCTTCTTCAAAATCACAGAACTTCACAGATGATCATATTTAAACATATTTTCCTCATTAAAAGTTATTAATATGAACTAGGTTTCAGTAATTACTTTGATTTTCATATAAAAACACCTCAAGCTTTGTTTTTAATAACAGATTTCTATTTATCTCACACTTTCTATTATAGCTAGCTGTGGGGTTCTGTCTGAGTTCAGCTGTAGTCACATGTGCATCTCCAGTCATGTAAGCAGGCTAGTGATGGTAAGCTATAAAACCCCTTGACATGTCAGGTCATCTCTATTTTCATGTTCTTCTTACCATAATGCAGTATTTTATTAAATTTAGAAAATCCATTCACATCTTATCTATTCTAAAGAAAACTTTATGTCCATCGTGAATGAGAATCATAAAAACAAACTGACATATACAAAGTAAAAAAACATAAAAGAAAAAATCAGTAGTGGGAGTTGAAGGAAACAGATATTGGAATTCGAGAGCAACAGACACTGAACAATGACACACGTGGCGTGTCTACACTCAGCAACTTTCTTTCTGTACATCAAACACTATCAATTGATATGCTAACTAAACTATGAGGACACCCCTTTATAAGGAGGTATTTTTCATTCAACATGCTGCGTAAATTATTTAATTTAGCAAAGTGATATAAAGATTCTGTCGTAATTCTAAGTAAACAAAGAAAATATTAGGGTAGTATTGTACTGATTGGCAAAATTACATTTACCAAGTCATATTGACAAAATTACCCTGTCACTGTAAATTTCTCCTGATGTCTTATTAGCCCATGTGTACACACAATTAAGTTATGTGTGGAGTAATCAGTGAGACGACAAGTAGGTGTATAAACCAATAGATATGACATAAGACATAGATGTAAGCTAGGCATCTAAAGTCAACTGATTCTTCACACAGTCCTGAAAATGTGCATTAGAGAAAATAAATCTTGTTCAATAGATTACCCTGAAAATTTTGAAATTATCACACAGAAGAAGAAATGAAATATGATATAAAATAAATTCAAAATATATCAAAGACTGAAGATCTAAAAGGTCTATGATCATTTCCATAATATTAATTCAACCATACATGACTGTGGGAGGTTTACAGATCTTAGCGTCTTCCTTAATTTATTTTGTCCCAGATCTCCTGTTTTAATTGCAGAAGTCTGTCACCTCCTTGGATACGTTTATTCATAGGTTGTTTTTTTCCAAGGATATTAGGAATTGGATTATTTCCCTGATTTCTGTCTCAGCCTCTTTGTTTGTTACATTAAAAATAACTAATGAGTTTTGTAAGTTAATTTTGTGTCCTGACACATTATTGAAAATATTACTCAGCTCTAGAATTTTTTTTTTTTGGTAGAGTCTTTGGAATCTCTAATGGCCTATCATCTGGAAACAGAAATAAATATTTTTACCCAACTACCTTCAGATGAGTGTAGCTCTAAACCCTCATCAAAGAAATTTCTTATAGCAGTGGACAGTGGTTTTCATAGAAATTCATGGCTATTCAAAGTGAAAAGAATACATGATCTGGAGGAGTGCTCATCCCCAAAGGAGACTCTGTAGTACCTGTTCCACCAAACCTGGAAGAAAATAGTTGAATGCAGAACTGAAGGGCTGTAAGATCAAAAGATGGAAGGCTGTTACAAAACATTTTCTTTTAGACTTGACAGGGTTGTCACTGTCATGAACTCACAGTAGCTATGGCTGCCTATGTAAAGCCTTAATATGACCAAACCATTCAACATTCCTAAATGTGGGGAGGTCACAAAGTCCCCACTCTAACTAATCAGTTGATATCTGCTAAGGGAGAGTTTCTTTTCCTGGGGATGTGCTCCCTAGTATGTTGCTCATGCTCAATTGGGTGAGCCCACCTGTGTCTCCTTACAAGCAACACTAGGATTGAAAGCTGATAGAGGGGGTTATTACAAGGTCTGGAGAATCTGGGAGTGCAGTGGAGCTAGAAACCATCGAAATACAATATGTGTTTGCATGACATAATTAGAGAATTGAAAAAATAAAATAAAGCCTACAAAAAAAAGGATATATTTCAAGATCTCAAAGACCATGGCTTTCTGAATAAAGCTCTAGAATCTCATGAGAAACAGTGATAATTAATAAGTAATATCATACCAAAGTAAAAGCACAAAATGGGAAATTAAGCAGTGTGAAGAGAAAACAGATTAAGCAGAGTGAAGAGCTCACCTGTGTCTCCTTATAAGCAGCAATAGGATTGAAAGCTGATAGAGGGGGTTATTACAAGATCTGGAGAATCTGGGAGTGCAGTGGAGCTAGAAACCATCGAAATACAATATGTGTTTTCATGACACCATTAGAGAATTGAAAAAATAAAATAAAGCCTACAAAAACGCAGGATATAGTTCAAGATCTCAAAGACCATGGCTTTCTGAATAAAGCTCTAGAAGCTCGTGAGAAATAGTGATAATTAATAAGTAATATCATACCAAAGTAAAAGCACAAAATGGGAAATTAAATAGAGTGAAGAGAAAACACGCATAGAGGAAAACAAGCTTTGTTGGATATATGTGTAAGTAGGTACATGTATTTAAACAGATGAGTTTATAACCAAAAAAAAACCAAATCAAAGCCACATACTACATCTCTCTCCAGTCAACAAATGCTAGAGAGTACGCCAGATAAACAAAGCCTTTCATACTATCTTTGAAAAAAAAATGTGTCAGTCCATCTTCTATGAAAATCAGTATAAAGTTTATTTTAAAAAAACTAACTGAAATATCACAACATTTATCCGAGCTATGCCACCTCTATGTAAATATCTGAAAGAGTGAAGGCCAATGTACTATAAAGTAGATGTATTTTATTGTATTACTTGTATTACTTCAGAACTCTTCACAGAAGAAAGTTTATGGAATCAGCATTGGGGCTTCCTAAAGGATGACTACACAATATATACACATTAGGGAATTCTCTCACCACAGAAAATAGAATAACATTGTTTACAGGAAAATAAATGGAACTGCAGTAAGCCAGTCTCAAAACAAATATTGTATGTGGTGTCTTGTATCCAGAATGTAGACTAAATACATAAGAGACACGAATGAAACAAACAGAATTGCATGGGAGGGGAAGGGAACAGAGGAGCTAGAACAAGAGGGTAACAAGAGAGTCTTTGGGATCCAAGCACAATATACACAAGCATGGGCATGTCAGAACGCATTCCATTGCAGCTACTCTGCTAATCAATACACCCTGATACAAGGATCCTGAGTGGTAGTTATAAATGTGAGGGTACATACTGCATGTTCTGGGTTGTGATGCTAATAGCCTGGTCTTGTCAATTGCAGAATGTACCTCCCTTTGACAAAGAATAAGATTTTATTATACATTCTCATCTCCAACATTGCATGTTTCACCTATGGTTAAGCTATAGTTAAGAAGAACAATGTTAGAATATAGTTGCAATACATTAAAGATGTATATGGGTGAAAAGAAATAATTGTACTAAACACAAACCAGATAAGAATAACATTTCTTGTGATCAAATGAAATACAGAACCTGGTATCACCTTAAACTGTAACCATGTTATCCTCTCTGCTTATACACCTGGTGATAAAAAACAGAAAGAGCTGTCTGATACCCTGAACTAGACACCTCAGGATTCAATTATGTATAAAATGCATTAACACATTTCCCAGTTAAAATAAGTCATGCTTTTATAATCATGCTATAAAGTTTATGCTCTTGTTCTGCAAATGTATTCTCCTATGACTTTGTTAGCTTACTGATCTTCACATTTGATGGATAAAATGTTTCTTAACATGTATATGATAAAGAACTAGGCCAGCTCCCCTTACAGAGAGAACAACTCAGACCTTAATTTGAAAGATTTAAATAGGAAAATTTAGCAACAATTGAGGTGTAAGTGATTGAAGAAATTGAGAACAGGGCTTATTGATAGGATTGCAAGTCACAGGGGGAAAATAAAAGATGACCATCTCCTCATTTCCTGCTAGGAGCTTGAAGTTTTAAAATCAATGTTCAAACATAAATGTGAAATTACGTTTTTATGACTATATTTCTGCCAGTTGATTTAAACAGTTATTTGCTCATTTCTGTATGGTTTAATCGGTACACTTAAGACTCAATGTACATCTCTAGACACCGGAAGTCCCTCTGCTTAACATGCTAGCATAAAACTTAAAGCTCTCTTCTAAATAAACCCTGCATAACCCCTGTTAATGTAAACTCTGCATGCTCTGCTTTCCTTCTGAAAGTCCTTCTCCAAGAGACTTGACTGAATGGTTATCAATTACCTCTCCATTGCAAATCTCCGAGCTAATGGTTAAAAGCAAACTTTGTGAACTAAAGCCATTCACCGAAGCTGCTGAGTATTAGTATCTTTAGTCACAAAATAAAAAATCATAACAAAAGACACTCTTGCAGATATTTTATTTGCTCGTTTAGGATGAATAGATAATATGCGTCTAAAGAGTTCTTTGGAGCTGAAAAGGTTAGATGCCCTCCCCCTCATTCCTGTTTTTGATAATATTTAAGGTAAGACAGATTTGGTTGCATAACTGGGGAGGGGTTGAATGTGTTTGAGGTAATCAGACCTGAGAAACTGATAACCTGCCCGTGAACATGGGTCCTGTTGGGCTAAGTTGTGGATCCCACACCATGGCTCAGGGGACAGAATCGCGGGAATTGGACTGAGTTTATGCCACTCAGGCAGAGGGAAGCCACGGGTGTGGGGAGATCCCAGTCTGAGGTCCCACAAGGGCTGATCTCTTGGGTTAGGGATCCCCGGAGAAGAACGCATGCAGGGATCGACTGGTCTCAGAAACCTTGGGCCTCCAAAGAGTTGAGACTAGGCATAAGGGCTAGAGCAACCCACACCTGAAAAGGGTGGAGGGGGAGAAGATGAGCTCCAGCTGTGCCTGCAGGAAGGGGGCTTGTGGTCGTGATGACTCACTTCCCGGGGTCATGGCTAGCTCAGCTAGCTCCACTTGGGTTTGCGGCCTCTCTGTGGCTGGAACGTAGAGAAGTCCTCCAGTGGGAGTTTAGGTGGGCGGCACATTAGTTGAAGACCTTCTCTATGGTCCACCACAATGGGCCCCAAAGATAGAGGAAGTCCGTGATCTTAAAATGTTTATTGTCACGGAAGAAAATGGATGAAGCTGTACCCCATGTTCTCAGGGTTGGCCTGAGGTTAAATACCTTTTACAAGTAGGAGGAGAGTCTGGGAAGGAATGTTTAGAGGGCTATGCCCTCTGGTCTTTAGATAACTCATGAATATGGAGATCTCTTGAGACTCTACAGCCTGTAGTCACGCCCTCTACCTCTGCTATGGTGATACAAACCTCTCTTTGGGAGGGGCTGTAGAGGGCTGTCCGAAATGAAAGGAACCAAGGCCCAGAAGCAAGGCCAAACACCTACCATCCCTTTAGGGTCTTCGGGAGTTCAAGACCTGCACTCCACCCGGTACCCAGCTGCCTCTCACAGCACACTGCCCCATAAGAAAGTCAGTGGATTGGGACATGCTGTCCATCATGTGGCAGAACTGTCTCTGTGCTCCTGTGCTTGAAAGAATGTCAAAGAAAAGGGATATGATTTTCTTGGAAACGTGTTTAGTCTTAAACAGTTCAATTGATCTTTTTTTTTCCCCGCCTGTAAAGCAATGGTGATAATAATACTGGCTCATAGAGTGTAAACAAATTCAAATCACAGTGCATGAACAATTACTAAGAAATACTAACAAGAGCGTCATCATCTCCCAGGAGGACATTTAGCCAAGCTCATCTGTTTCAAGATCCAGATAATAAGGCATGGGAAGAAATTGGATAGAAGATTCTCCTTCCTTTTGTGCTTTCCCACGAGGAATCATGCAAGGATTTCCCTAATTAGCTGGTTGTGCTGTCAGATGCTTATATAACCTCAGTACCTGGGAAGTAGAGGCAAGAAAATTGGCATACGTTTGAGAGGCCAGTGGTATACATAGCGAAACAATGGTTGCATAGCATAACCCTGTCTCAAACACAAAACAAAACAAACAAACTTAAACAAACGAAGACATTTTTACTGCTTGGATTTTATAAGCACAGGCATGAATGATTGGAGCCAGTATAGAGGAACAGCATGGTCATTGTTCACCACAAAATAGTAAGGTCTGTAATATTTGAGTTGCTTGTGAGCCTCAGAATAGAATCTCCCATATTCAAAAAACAGTAGCTGTAATTATTACCATTGAGTCTATTATCTGTTCACTGCCATGCCCCTGAAGCTGAAGAGGATGTGAACTCCTCAAACAGCTTCAATCATTTGCAACAGCAGTTTCGTTGGCAGGTTGACAGTTGCAATCGCTTGGGCTTAAAATAATGATACAGTGTTGTAGTTCTGGCTGTTTAATGAAAATAAAGACAACCACAAATCCTGTAGGATTTTCTGCTCTGTCAGATGGAAAGAAACAAGCCAAAGCACGTTGGACACTCAGGACTCCCACATTTATCACTGTGCTCGGAACTTAATATCTCAGCATCTTGATGGATGTGTGGGATTTAAGTGGGCAGAGTACTTCACATTCTAGAAGAAAGCGAAAATAATGCTAAACCACATAAAAGGCAAAGTGAAAAAGAATTCACAGGAACCCTGTGGTACAATTTGTCTGCATCTAATGCTCACAAGAACACAAGGTGTGTATGCAGATGGTTAAAGTACATTATGAACTCAGATGAAAGTGTCTTTTGAAACCCATCCTTGTGTGAAATGAATCTACGGAGGAAAAAATTTTTAAAAATAAATAGCACACCAATAATTAAGCGATGAATACCACTATATACAGGGAATCACTCAGAATATTTTCAAAATATATACTCCAATAATTCTGAAAAACTAGAATAAAATGAATAAATCTCTAGACACATATAACCTACCAAACTTGAACTCTCACCATATTTAGTACAGTAAACAGGACTAAGTAATAGTCAAATTATTTTCTCAAGTATCTTCTGAAACAATGTCTTCCTTTAAAGCATGGTGTGCAGGAAACTCAACGTGCATGAGAAAATAAAGCCATTAGGGAGAAAGATGTTACTGAGGAAAGAACACAGCATAAAAGGAGAGATTAATATGAGGAAACATGATAACAATATATTTTATGAAAGTATCAAAAGACCATAACAAAGCATAGTATTTTATATAATTAATAAATACTCACAATGATTAAATATTGCATACATTGATGTAAGTTGGTTTTGAGTTCTATTTTTCTACATTGATTTCTCACTTATTTGTAATTAATTTCATGCTTTTCTTGGTTTGTCAATAGATCCAATATCAACTCGAGACCCTTATTAGTTTTCAAATGGAAGCAACTACTAATATGAATTTTCCTCAAGAACTTCCAAATAAGCTACATCCCTATGATATTATAGTTTATCTTTATCTTTCCAAAAAAAATTTGAAACAGGGTTTCTCAAGTTATCATCCCTGGTTGTCCTGGAATTTGCTTTATACATCAGGATGGCCTTAAATTCATAGAAATCTGCCTGCCTTTGCCTCCCAACTGATGGGATTAAGGATGTGGACCATCTTAACTGGCAAAATATTTTATTTTATATCTTATTTTATTGTGTGTTTATTTTATTCAAAAATTGAAGCTTAACTGCAAAATTGCTAAAAATTTCAGAAATCGGTTTTTCTTATTGGTTTATAATTTTGTTTTATTGTGTTAAGTTACTATACTTCATATAAATGCAATCATATTGTAGTTATTGAGACTTGCATTATAGTTCCTAAGATTTACTTTGCATAATGCTTTTGTGTGTGTGTCCTTAAAGATGCTGGTTTGGAAGGAGTGTGCTAGAGATGTCAGCTTGGACAAATGGATCAGTATTGTTCAAGTGTTTTGTACAGTCATAGATTTTCCTTGTACTGATCTGATTAATTAATGATGAAAGGGAAGAAAGTTATACCCAACGGTAATTGCCAGAAATTCTCCCCTTCCTTCTTCTCAGTCCTCATGCACTTTGTATTTGTAAGAATTGTGTTGTCTTTTGATAAGTTGACTGATTGTGTATTGTCTCGTTTTACCAGTAAAGATCTTCCTTATTTTAAAGCAATCCACAACTCATACAGATGCTTCAAGTACATTTTACTGAATTTTCAAGGTTTGCAATTTTCTGTTAATCTCTTTTTAAATCTGTTATTTCCATTTTAAGTGATTTTTTATTAGATGATCTATAGGTGTTTTGTATATTTCCTTAAATTAAAAGGTTTATTTTATTTGTAACTATGTCTATATCCATATGGGTGGTATGGGGACACATACCTAACTGCAGGTGCCTGTAGAGACCAGATGATTAGGTAAGATTTCTTGCAGCTGTATCCTGTTACAATTTTTGTCAAAAATATTTTCAATACAATATTTGTGTGTGTGAGTGTGTGTATGTGTGTGTGTGTGTGTGTTGGGATTGGGAGCTCAAATATCCTTACTTTTGGGAAATTTTTAAAGATATTTGCAAAAATGTATTAGTTACATATTTTCCCATTACATGCATTTTAGATATTGCTTCACTGTCTATTACAGGCACAATTTCTATAAGTTTGTGATGTTTCATTTATTAACTGTACTTCTCTAAAAATTTAACACACGTGTGGGGATAGGAAATAAAGAGGCTCATGTGCCATTGATTCACTGTGTTTTATTAGTATTTTACTTAGCATCAAATTCTACTGAAATCCTCAAAAGCATTATTGTGAACAAGTAAGACTGCAATATCACATTTAGTACCAAAATACTCATTATTTTCCCCTTTACCTTATACTTGTCAGGATGGCTATTACACGAAAATAAAAGATAAATACTTTCAAGAAAGAGAGAGACTGGCTTGTCTCTCTGCAATTGATGAGAAAACGAAAGTATGCATTTCTTATAGAATGCTATAAGAGTTCTTAGTAGGGATACTTGGTGATCTAGTATAAAATACAATCATCTCATACTTGAGTGAAATTAAGATATTAAAGACTATTTAGTTTTACAAATTCACTGGATTCACTGTAGTGAAACTTTTTAAAAATGTCTGTCAATGGTTGTTATATATGCAAACATTTTACGTTTGTATAGTTTGATTAGGGAATGTCCATTACAAGCTCTTTTGTCTAGGCCTGGTTCCCAGCCTCTGATGTTACTTGGTGAGGTAGGTGTAGGAAACCATAAGAAGGAAGCACACTATCTGTTTGTTTTCTGCCCTGACACTGTCCTATATCCCTTCACTTCTCCTGAGGACAACTAGTAGACCAGGTTTGTTGTACGTCCTGCTGTGATGTTATCCCACAGAGCATCCCTCAGCCATGGACCATGCTGACAATAGATTCAAGCCTCTGAAATCATGAGTCTATATGAAAAGGTTTTTCTTTAACATTATCTTAGATATTAACCATAGTTATAAATTCTGATTAATATAATGAATGGGCAAGCATAAAGTATTATATAATATTCAATATTGCTAATAATTTTTAAGGGCAGCTTGATAGCTGTGACAATAATGGATGAACTTGGAAAATATCACATTAAATAGCAATTGTAGAAATATATCTAGAAATATATCTTTCACCCATTTCTTTCTGACTCTATTTGCTGGTTCTCTGGTATTTAATTAAGATACACTTGAATGTGTGTTTAATGATTATTCTACTTTGTGTCATTGACATCCCAGAGTCTATGGATCTGTAATTATCATGAATTTGGGCACTCCTCATGAATCTGAAATGTTTGTTGAGCATCTCTTCTTTATGTTCTTTTCCTAAGACTAATTCCATGTATTGTTTTATTAACTGATGGTATCAAGTTTCTGGTAAACAGTATGTTCGTGTTCCAATCACTTTTTCTGACCCATTTTTCAAGACTCTCTATTAATTTTTCCCACATGCACTGATCTTTAATTTTTAAGCAATATTAATTCCTCTTCAGTTCAACCCCAAGCTGGTTTTTATTTTATATACTATCACTTTTAACTGTGTATTTTTCATTTCTAGCTGATTGTGGTGGTACACATTTATAATTCCAGCATTTGAGATATTAAGGCAAGGGAACTTTGAGTCTAAAGTTATTCTGGATTATATTTCAAGCCTATCTCAAAAGAAAATTAAAGAATCTTCATTTTTCCATAGCTCTATTATGTTCCTGCTTTCTTCTACCATCTTAAGTTTATACATGCATTTAGGTGTGTGGTGTGTGTGTGTGTGTGTGTGTGTGTGTGTAGATTTTCAAGACCATCTCAACATCCCAAGTTGTGTAGGAAATTCAAATTCTGTAGGAATTGCTACCTCACTCCATGTTTTAACTTTACTTATTACATAAGTTACCTAAAGATCTAAGGGATATTTTTACAAGTCCCTGGATTCAATATTGATAGACTTTGCTCTTCTAAATTTCCAAACAAAGTTCAGTTACTAGTTCCCAAAGCTTGCTTCTGTCCATTTTCCTGATCCATTTTCTCTGCAATTTCTCCTGTAAGTCATTTAGGATGTTTGTCTTAGACCCATTATACTTTCTTCTGTATATTGTTTACTTTTATAGTACTGGGAATCAAATCCAGGACCTCTTGGATGTTATGCATGTGTTCAACCTCTAGGCTGTCTCAAATTGTATTATACAGTTTTCAATTTCTAATAGTACAATTCATTAATCCTCTATGTTGCTTAAAGTACTTAAAATATATCTCAATAGTCGTCTATATCTCACTTTAACCATTGCCCTCTAGCCACTGTCTTAGATCAAATGTGTAATACAATCTCCAGATATTTTCTAAATCTAGCATTTTAGTAGTTGTTTTATCAGAATTCCAGAAATTATTCTCTGCTATCTAGGAATTCTCTGCATAATCTTTTAATCTCCTATCATCCCCTATTTTAGCTATGGTATTTGGGTGAATTTCTGAGGAGAAAATTGCCCCTCTACATGGAGTCTGTGACACCACACACACACACACACACACACACACAAACCCTCACCCCCACTTCCATGCAGATTCCCAGGATACCCTCCAGAATAACCTTACAAAGATGAATTCTCATTGTTAACTTCCCTTCACCACTTAGTTTTTCCTTTGTCATTTTTTGTGCAATTTTCTACTTGCATCAGATAGCTAGACTTCATAGTTTATTTCACTTTCTTGAGTTTCCTAGTGAAAGGTTGTTTCTGTTCATGATCCACTGTGCATCACAGAAATCAGAGTTCATTAAAATGGTTCAATATTTAAGGAAAAATTCATGAGTATAAATTCTCCCAATCTACCCTCAGTCTATGTTCTATGCAGACCTTAAATATGAGTTAGAATGTACTTAGATTCCATCTTAACCTTATAAACACTCGAGATATTCTCGTGGTCCTTCCTGAAGCTCCTTTATCCTAGCTCTCTGCTTGACAAAATGAGATCTGATAACACTTTTCTTCTATAATATGCTCCTTGATATTAAGGACTGAGTTTTGCTTGGATTTAAATTCCCCATGCCTCATAGCTCAGGGCTCTACAAATAGCAAAAACTCAATAAATATTTGATGATCACAGTTGAATAGCCTATACTTAGTGTTTTAGAACCATTTGCCCTTTCTGTCTGTGACCTCCTAATCCAGAAAAGTTTAAGTTCCAGATAAGTCATTTATTAATAAGAATTTTTCCAGGCAAAAGCATCAAATTCTGAGCTCTCCAAACTTTTGTTTAGCTACATAGGAAAATATGAGCACAAATCCCACATCTAAATTAATTTTTGTCATTGAGAAAGTCACTGAAATATAAATCTTAATCTTTCACATATTATCCATTTAATGACTGAATTTAGTTTAAAAATAGCATTTAAATATATTGTAGTTTAAAATGATCATGGGAACCCAGATAGCTGTTTTTTTTATCAATCAATAAAAATAGGCACTCTTCTATTTTTGTGTGTTGTTTTATAAATTTTATTATTGGAAAAAAGTTCATCATTAGATATATAGGCTCTCTTACTTTGTTCAATTTGTAACCAAGGCTTATATATTACAAACTTACTTACTATGTAGTAATCTGCATATATAGAAAATTTCAGGATAAACGTTTCAGCAGATTTTGTTTCAATTGAAAAATCAATGTGCTTTTGATATCAAGAGTCTTTAGTTGTCTATTAAGACATGGAATCAGAAATAATGACTTAAAAGTGATGAAACCAAATAGAATTCAAGTGACATAATATGGTACCTTGAAGTGTGAAATATACTGAATTAACAGGACAAATATTAACCTTGTGTGAAAACTCACATGAAAATATGTTACTAAGAAAGTGAATCATTATATCATAATAAATCAGAGTCCCACACAAATGTGGCATTTTCTGCTTTATATGTAATCAGGCATGTGGTGTGTATGTGTGTGCATACATGTGTACATGTGTATGTTTGTGATGAAAAGAAAATCCTTGTGGTATGAAGGCAGAAGGCTGTATTTTGGAGAGAGAAGAAAGAATCTGCATGAGATAGACTGGAGAGATGAGAAGACAATGGCCAATGGGCTGAACAGGAACATACATGTGTGGAGATGCTAAAATAAAACCCATTATTTTGCATGTTAATTTTAAAAAATATTATTAAAAGAAAGAAGAGTGAGTCAAGTAACAAATGGAGACATTTTTTTCTTGAAACTACCTCCAGCAAAAAATGTTAAACATTAGGAAATGATATGAGTAAAATAATGTAAGAATTTCAAGAGAAATTTAGTGTGTATTCACTGCTGTTCCCATCATAGACAAGCCACCATCCCAGGATAATAGGAGTAGAAATTTTCAAAACATCTATTTGTGCTGGATAAACAGTTTGTGTTGGGAGATAACATGGAGACAAAAATTTGTTCCATGTTAAACTTTCATTTCCTTAAGGGAATGGTGATTCTGAATAAGAGGTTCAGGGAGGTGGGATTAAGATCTCTAAGTTAAAATAAAAAATATTACTCGAGCATAAGGAAGTCAACTAAAGCATAAGAAATACGGGAAGGCACAGAATTTTGTTCACCTCAGTTGTATTAAAAGCTAGTGAATCTACTGTGCCAGGAGAGCTCCCAGTAATGGTACATCAGGATTGGAAAGTGTATTAAAGGAATCAGTTCTCTTCTAAGATGAGAAATCAGTCATTCGCAATAGGCATGGTATACCCTGGTAGAAAAAATATCAAGAACAGGAAGTAGGAAGAACCCCCAGAAGTTAGCAACACTATTAAACTGGATGGAAGTTTTGATTAAATGTGTGTGACATTGATCTTATGCATAATTAGCGTGATCTACCAGGTGTTCCCATAGAGTATAATGTTTGAAACTCAATATCATTTTCATATTGCTAAAGGCAACATGCACTTTGGCTAAATGACATAGGAGAAATAAATGTCAAACTGACCAGGAAACTTTCTCTCAGCTGGCTACATTTCAAGTGCTGGAAAATGCCATTCAGGATTTCTGGTAAAGAAGATGTCAGAGATCTTCCCTGGGGAAAGACCCTGCATACTGCAATATAGACATACCAAGGCAAGATATACCCATTAGGGCAATAGTGACATTGATGTTATGGGGTAACTAACCACTTTCTGATTAGATTTGATGCCTGTTCCAAAGGAAGGTTTCTGTGTTTGATATGTTAAATTTTGTCATAACTTATGGCTAGGAATTTAGGCCCTAAGACAGAACCTTCTGTTTTACTAAACAAGTATGCTTACAAATTACTGTTTAAATATTTATGTTTATATTCATAGATATGATCTATACTCATACTTGGTCAAAGAAGCTTCTTTTTTCCAGTGGGTTGCAGTAAATGGGATATATAACTGGTCAGAGTGCTGAGATAACCATTTGTATCAACCTTTCCTTGTCCCCCCAGCCCCTACATACATACCAAGGTTTAGGGAAGTCTTAAGTAGGTAAAAGAAATTAATAGTCAAGGGATGACAAAACTGTTATGAAATTCTCTTTATCTGGATATGACATGGTTAACAGTCATGTATTTATAGCAGCTGCGGTTATTGGCATGAGGCTGCTCCAAGATCAAGCCAGCCAAAATTTCAGCATAGGTATGATAGAGTGTATCCAGGCCCCATCCAATATGAAGGGTGTTGCAGGATATTTGATCACACTGTGAACCCCAAGATTATGTTATTTACTGAAAAACACACTTGTTTCTTGTTCTGGTGTGCCTCACCCTTAGCACATACCTTTAATCCCTCTGGCTGGAATACAGAAGTGCCCTTAGGACACAACTTTAATTCCAAACAATGAGGGTAAAGTTTGTTTATAGATGGAAGCATTCATGTTTGAAAGTGACATCTTATTGAGTGGCAGACAAAGCGATGAATCAGAGAAAGCTAGGCAGACTAGGATATGCACAAGAGAAGCAAGAGGAAAGGGAAAAGTTAAAAGAGTAGCCCAGTGAGAAAGAGGCATAGAGCAAGGAAGCAGTTTTATTGGGACTGTTATCGAGAGAAAAGTTGCAGAGAGAAGCCAGACACAGGTGAAAACATAAAGAGCCAAAGAATGAGAAGGAGTCAGAAGATTAGAACATCTTGCCAATATTGGTATGAGGTCAAGCAGAGCAATTTGGGAGAAACTGAGAGAATCCAGATTGGATTAGTCCGTTTGGAGAGAAATTTGAGCCAGAACAGCGGATTTGAACCAGCCATCCAGAGTTCAGAAAGCACAAGAAAGGAATCATCTTACTCAATAGCAAGTTTCAGAGGCTGAAAACATTCTAGGTCTAGATAAGATTGTATAGAGGTTAGAAGTTTCCAGGACTAGACCTAGGTTAGCAGACGGAGGCAGTAAGCTTCCAGATGACACTACTTCAGGAGAATAAATGACAGTTCCTGAGAAGAGAAATTATGAGAATGTGGCCACTAATAGAATTTCATGCTCCAAAGGTTGCTTCCATATCCATCCACATATGGGCAACATTAACCGGACTTAGTGAGTTTTGCATTTTTAAATTGTGATTGTTTAACACAATATAATTATGAGATAAATACTTGTAATCTATATAATAAAGATTATGTCATTTGAACCTATTATATAGGTATGTATATCATGTGTTCACTGTGAATTTTTATACATATGTGAATATATACATAAGTGCAAATTTTTGTATACAGAGAAAATGATTTTTTTCTTTTCAAATAATGCATTACATATGAATATTTTATAAGGAAATATAAGTAAAAAACTGATTTCTCCCAGTGTGGTTTAACTAATGCAATAAAATAAAATATGTATGAAATACATAAAATTCAATCAGCAATTGTGAAATCTCTTTGTGGATTGTCTTTCTTTCATTTCTACCTGGCAGAATTTACTACTTTTGACACTGCAGGATGGTCTTCTTCTATGGGCCTAGGCACATTTCTTAGTTTCAGGATCCTTCTGTACTGTCATGTCCATTGATATAGCAATGACTACATCCCTTTTTATGACGTAACCTATGTTATAGTATCAATCAAATATTTATATGTAATTTTCTATTCTCAACCTAAGAACTGTACTACACACTCACTAAATCCAGTTGAGCCGTATGACCTCTCAAGGATGTCCTACTATTCGAATGAAATGAAGGCCCTATTTCCAAGTGACTTAGCCTAAGCATAAAAGGGGTCACAGGTTAGGCATAGAGAATATGTGCAATACATTATAGAATTGTTCAAGCTTAACCTATGGGAAGCATTCTGCATGCTTTGATTTATTCTCTTCTATAATCAAAACAAGAAAATAGTAAAAGAAAAACCTCATACAAACATGATGCACTTAGCAAGCAAAAAAAACCAATTATTTTGATGAGATTCAAAGATAATTATAGAAATTTATTGTAAACATCTTTCAAACAATCATTAATTTGAACAGCCTAAATTGGAGTTATCCTTTTAATGCAGTTTGTATTTTTTTTTGAGTTGTTCAGTTAGCTTCTATATTTTACCTTTGATCTCTAAGTTTTTATCTGTCTTACATTTCAAAGCTAGTAAGGGATTTGTTAATATAAAAAAATAGGAATGTCCTAAATTAATCATTTTTAACAAAAATTTAAAATACTGATACATTTTTACCTTCAATTCCGTGTTGATGTGTGGGTATTGTACCCATAAGTGCAGTGCCCGCAGAGGCTAGAATTGGACTTTGGAAGCCATGGAGCTGGCATTAGAAGTCGTGAGCCAACAGAGATGAGTGCTGGAAAATGAATTTCAGTCTTTGCAAGCACTGTCTCCCCAGCCCTGATAATAAGTGGTTTTTTTTAACGTGAAAGATTGTAAGCATTCAATAATAAATATTTGATTTTTAATTTCCTAGTGCAAATACTTTTAAATAAACAACTATTCCTGTGTAAAATATATGTTCCTGTTTCTTGGGAGATTATTACATACACTTATTCAGATCCAGCTCCCTGATCTGCTTAGGAGACTGTTATATACACTTATTCACATCTGGCCCCTGACCTACTTGCTTGTATCTGTCACTTAATTTCATTTAGATTTTGTCATGACTTTGATATCTTGGTAATTCCAAGATATCAAAGTTTCATCTTATTTAGTATTTAGTGCCTCATCAATATGTCATATCCCTTACAAACAAGTGACTCTCTGATAAACCTGCTAGAATTAGAGGCATCAGAGTTAACAATAAATTAAATTTAGGAAAGTATGTGTATGTATAAGTCAAATCTCTAGACTCTCATAAACATGAACTATTTTGATATATACACCACCCTAACTAAAAAGTCCACCTTCTTCTTTTATAGTCCTGAGCATAAATAATGTTCTCATTGTTAATCAAGAAAATACATACAATCCTAAACAGAAAACATCCTTAATTTAGTACTTCATCTTTGGATGTCAAAGCAAGTCAAGTTTTTAATTATGTACTTCAGTGTAGAAATGTTAAAATCTTTTCCTCACTATGAGTTGGTATTTGACTATATAGTTAAAACCTCTGACTTTTCTCAAGAATATATGTGTTAAACTCTACAGGACCTTGTCGTTTGAGACAGTCACAGGTAGTAGAGGAGAAAACTCTTTAGAAGTATCTAAATCACAATTTGTGTCTGGTTTCATTATCATCTAGAAAGGTGAACATGGGCAAGTAATTGATTTCTCTGGTATGACTCTGTGTCTAGTGTGAGGGGTCCTTAATGTGATTTAAGATTACATGAGAAACATATTGGGACATTCAGGTAAGGATATTCTCCATTACACCCAAGTTCAGGATTTTTTGAGTCTTCTCAATTTTCTGCATTTAGTAGCATTCCTAACTTTATAGAAATTTGAAAATTCAGAATCCTTTCATTTGTACAGTAATGGCTAATATTTTTCCATAAAATTTGTTGTTTCACTATTTTTAGATATCATACCATTTTAAAATAAATCAATATTTTCATACTCTGCATTTTTATTTCATTGTTTTAAAAAAATTAATTGAATCAGATATCCTAAATTCTAAAATTTAATATTACATTTAAATGTCTTGTTCAAGAAATTGCCTCAGACCTGTAGTATATGTGGTGATAAGATTGAACATAGAGCTTTGAACACGGTAAGTAAATATTCTATTATTAAATTACACTCTATTCTACAGATATTTGAAGAGTTTCAAAATTACCAGCTTTAAATGGGTCATAGATGAATTATTACCAAATTTTGGCCAACCTTAATGTCATATATATATTTATATATACATATTTACATATATATACATATATATACACGTGTATGTGTGTGTGTGTGTGTGTGCTTATGTGTGCACAGGGGTTTGTTTGTATACCCAGTATAAATCATGTTAGTTGTCTTTGTAAAGTTGGTAGATATGTGTAGTCATTTGAATAAGAATGGTCCCCACAGGGCCATATATTTGAATGCTTAGTGATTAGGGAGTGGCACTGTTTGACAGGGAGTAGGCATGGTCTTGTTAGAGTATGTCAGTCTTGATGAATGAAACTTGTCACTGGGGCTGGGCTTTGAGGTTTGAAATGCTCAAGAGACCCAGTGTCTCTCTCTATTCCTTCTGCCTGTGGATCCAGATATAGAACTCTTAGCTCCTCCAGGCACATGTATGCTCACATGCAGGCATTCTTCCTGCCAGTACTAAGAAGCTAAACCTCTGAAACTGAAAGCAAACCCCAATTAAGTGATTTTCTTTGAAATAGTTGCTGTGGTCATGATTTCTCTTCAAAGCAATTGAACACTGAGACAGAACTGGGTACCAGGGAATGGAGTTAACAGTTCAACAGGCCTGACCATAATTCTCTTTGGAAGAATCTGAACATTGTTTCTTTGGATGAGAAAAGCAGTTGAATGCCCAAAGTAAGAATGAATTAGTCATCCTAGTATGGGCAGGAGAGACAGTGGTGCTGTGAACTATGTACAGTCCAGTTCAAGATGTTTTAGAAAGGAAGAATAGTAGTAAGTGTCCTAGAGGTGGTTATTATGATATTTTGGTGAAGAATGTAGCTGGTTTTTGCCCTTGTCCAAAAAATCTGTCTGAATCTAAATTGAAGTGTTTTGGATTAATGGCATTGACAGAGGAGATTTCAAAACATACTAATATTGACTATGTCACACAGTTATTAGTGGCCAGTATTATACAGACCTATAATGAAACAGAGCAAACTGATCAAGGAAAAATACAAGATGTACTATTTGGGGACAAAAATGACACCAGGAAGAATAATGGAGCTAAGTCCTGTGCTCAAACAGATAGATTAAAGAAAAGCCTGATGCTAACTAGAATAAAGGAGTGTTGACCTCATGACTTCGAATATATAAAAAAGAACTTTGCAAAAAAGGATGTAGAACTTTCAACTTCTCCACTAGCATCATGTCTACTAGGAAGCTGCCATGCTCTCTTCCATGATACAAATGTACTAAGCCTCTGAAAATCTAAGCAAGTCCCAATTAAATGCTTTCTTTTATAATATTTGTCTTGATCATGGTGTCTCTTCACAGTAATGAACACTAAGACAGTAATACACCATCTGCTTGCTTAGTGATAAAGCAATGTTGTTACTATATCCAAGGGGGTAGAGGTTAAAATAATGACGTTAGAAGTGCAGAAAGCAAGAGGAAAACAAGACAAGAAAATAAAGCAAAGAAAGAGAGGGATAAAAGAGCAGGAGATAGAGATAGAGATGGAGGGAGGAGAAAGAAAGGCAGGAGAGAAGAAGTGGGGAGGATAGAAGAAGGAAGGGCAAGGAAACATAGCATGAAAATATCAATGCCTACTTAAGAGGCCTTTCATATTAGACTACAAATTGTAAAAAGAAGGTTTGGCAGGACAGTTTGCTTCTTGATGACTGAGAAGTATTACATTTTCTGATCATTCTTAATACTATAATTTAACTCCAAAATGATATAAAAATATTTGAAAATTCTGTTCTCACTCAGAGAGACCTTGCCCTTTTGGATGTATGATGAGTGTTTGCTTCCCCTCCTACAGAACAGGCAATGTTTACTGGAGTGTTCTCTGAAGGAAAGAGGTAGACAATCCTAGCATGCAGCCATGAAAGCAAACTGAGCATGATGTCATGAGAATGTGCAACAGATGTATGGAACAATGATAGAGAATAGTTGTTCATTACTATAGCTCTTGTTTTTATTAATAGAAACAATTTTGGCATATTACATCTTTCAGTAACAGGTAAAAGTTAATATGACCTTTCCAAGGAAATTGAGGTGATTGATATGGCATCAAACCAATGTTTTTGTTAATATAACTTCAATCTTTGAAGTTAGAAATAGAGTGAGATCTATTCTCCATGGGTTCCTGTGGGCTCTGGTTGGTTGATTCTGTAGGTTTTTTTGAGGTGTCCTTGACCCTTTTATCTCTTACAATCCTTCCTTTTTCTCTTCTGCTGGATTCCCAAGCCCTACCTCATGTTTGGCCCTGGGTCTCTGCCTCTGTTTCTATCATTTCTAATGACAATTGGACTAGATGCAGAATATCATTAGGAATTCTTTCATTGTTCTTTTTTGGTATTCATGTTTGGTTCTGTCAGGATTCTCTGTGCTATCCAACCTCTGGCTCCTGGCCTTCTAGGCAGTGTCAGATATGGACTCCCTCTCATGGCATGAGTATCAAGCTGATCACTGGTTGGTTTCTACCATTATTCTGTGTCACCATTACATCAGCATGTCATATGGGAAGGACAAATTGTAGGTCAAAGGTTTTTTTACAGGTTTGATGTCCCAATCTCTCTACTGTAAGTCATGCCTGGTTACAGGAGATGGCTGGTCCAGGTTCAGTCTTCCCCATTAATAGGAGTCTTAGCTAGGGTTATCCACATAGATTCCTGAGAATTTCCATTCCCTAGGTTTCTAGCTGATCCTAGAGATGCCTCCAACCCATAATCCAGTTGTCTCACCCAGTATTCTCCCCATCTATCCTCATCCTAAATCATCCTTGCTATTCCTATTCCCACATCCTCTCCCACACAGCCTACACCCTCCATTATCTTCAAAGTCTAATCTATTTCTCCTTTAGTGAGATTCAAGCATCACACTTTGGGCCCTTGTCTTATTCGGGGTTTCTATTCCTGCACAAAACATCATGACCAAGATACAAGTTGGGGAGGAAAGGGTTTATTCAACTTAAACTTCCACATTGCTGTTCAATACCAAAGGAAGTCAGGACTGTATCTCAAGCAGGTCAGGAAGCAGGAGATGATGAAGAGACCATGGGGGGATGTTACTTACTGCCTTGCTTCCCCTGACTTGTTCACCTTGCTTTCTTATAGAACCCAAGACCATCAGCCCAGGAATGTCACCACCCACAATGGGCCCTCTCCCCTTGATCACTAATTGAGAAAATGTCTTACAGCTGGACCTCATGAAGACATTTCCTCAACTGAAGCTCATTTCTCTGTGATAACTCCAGCTTTTGTCAAGGTGACACACAAAACAAGCCATTACAGCCCTCATTGTTACTTAGCTTCTTTGGGTCTGTGATTTGCATCATGTCTATCCTGTATTTTATGGCTAATATATGCTTATAAGTGAGTAGATGCCATGTTTGATGATTTGAGTCTAGGTTACCTCATTCAGGTTGATCTTTTCTAGTTCCATTCATTTGCCTGACAATTTCATGATGTTATTGTTTTTAATAGTTGAGTAATAGTCAATTGTCTAAATGTATCACATTTTTTAATCCATTCTTTGGTTGAGGAACATCTAGATTGTTCCCAGTTTCTGGATGTTACAAATAGAGGTCCTATAAACATAGTTGAGTAGGTGTCCTTGTGGTATGTATAGTGGAGTACCCTTTTGTTATATGCCCAGGAGTGGTATAGCTGAATCTTGAGGTAGATCTATTCCCAATATATTGAGAAATCACCAAGTTGATTTTCAAGCAGTTATACAAGTTTGCACTCCCACAGGCAATGAAGGAATGTTCTCCTTGCTCCACATTCTTGCTAGGATGACCTATCTGTTTAGTTTTTGTTCTTACCCATAGTTATAGGATGGAATCTCAGAGTTGTTTTTATTTGCATTTCCCCAATGACTAAGGATGTTGAACATTTCTTTAAGTGCTTTTCAGACATTAGAGTTTCTTTCTATGAGAATCCTGTTTTGATCTGGACCCCATTATTAATTGGGTTATTTGGTTTGCTGATGTCTACTTTCTTGAGTTATTTATATATTTTGGATTACAAACCTTTGTCAGATGTGGAGTTGGTAAAAATTATTTCCCATTCTATAGGCTGCCATAGAGGCTTTTCAGTTCATGAGGTCCCATGTATTAATTGCTCATCTTATTGCCTGAGCTGTTGGTATTCCTTCTGTTCAGGAAGTTGTCTCCTGTGCCAATGTGTTCAAGCCTATCTCTCACTTTTTATTCTATCAGGTTCTGTGTATCTACTTTTAGGATGAGTTATTTGATCTACTTTCACTTCAGTTTTGCGCAGGGTGCTAAATATGGATCTATTTGCAATATTATGCATGCTGATATCCAATTAAACTAGCACAATTTGCTGAAGATGCTTTCTTTTTACCGTCGCATATTTCTAGCTTCTTTATAAAAACCAGATATCCAGAGGTATGTGTATTTACCTCTGGGTCTTCAATTTGATTCCATTCATCAACCTGTCTATTTTTATGTCAATACAATGCAGTTTTTATTACTACTGCTCTGTGGTACAGTTTCAAAACAGCAACGGTGATACACCTATAAATTTTTTAGTGTACATAATTGTTCTAGCTATCCTGGGTTTTTTGTTTTTCCATATGACTTTGAGTATTGTTCTTCAAAGGTCAGTAAATATTATGTTGAAATATTGTGAATCAGTATGAATTGCATAAAATCTGCAGATTTCTTTTGGTAAGATAGCTATTTCTAATATGTTAATCATACCAACCAATGAGCATAGGAGATATTTTCATCTCCTGATATGTTCTCCAATTTCTTTCTTCAGAGACATGAACTTCTTTTTTTTTTTTTTGCAATAGAATTGCTTTCTTATTCATTGCATGACGATTATTATTTTTTTTACTTTTCTTTTTATTAGATATTTTATTTACATTTCATATGTTGTCCCCTTACCCCATCCCCTACCCACCCGGGAACCCCCTATCCCCTTACCCCTCCTCCTTCTTCTCTGTGGATGTAACCCCTACCTACCCCCCCACTCCCACTTTCCCACCCTCAAAATTCCCACCCCCTGGGGCGTCCAGGCTTCATGAGGTCAAGGATCTCATCTTCCACCTATGCCCAGCAGGGCCCTCCACTCTTACTTATTCAGCTGAAGCCCTGGATCCCTCCCTAAGTGCTCCCAGGCTGGTAGTTTAGACCCTGGGAGCTGTGGTTGGTTGGTATTGTTGCTCTCCTCATGGTGTCACAAACTCTTTCAGCTCCTTCAGTCCTCACTCTAACTCCTCCATTGAGAACCCCATGATCAGTTCAATGGCTAATTGTGAGCATCTGCCTCTGAATATGTCAGACTCTTGAAGGCCTCTGAGGAGACATCCATATCAGGCTCTTATCAGCATGCACTTCCTGACTTCCACATCAGCATCTACCTTTGGTGAGTACACATGGGATGGATACTCAGGTGGAAAGGAGACATGAACTTCTTGTCATACAAACCTTTCATTTGCTTGGTTAGTGTTATAGCAAGATATTTTATATATTTTGTGGCTATTGTGAAGGGTGCTATTTCCCTGATTTCTTTCTCAGCCTGCTTATTGTTTTTAATATAGGAGGCTTACTGATTTTATGAAATTATTTTGTACCCTGCCACTTTGCTGAAGCTGTTTATCAGCTGTAGGGATAGAATTTTGGGGGTCACTTCTATATACTACCATATCACCTCTGATTAGTGATATGATGACTTCTTCTATTCCAATTTGTATCTCCTTGATCTCTTCTAGTTTTCTTATTGCTCTAGCTAAAACTTCAAGTACTATATTGAATCAATATAAAAAGAGTGGACAGCCTTATCATGTGCCTGATTTTGGTGAAATTGTTTCATGTTTTCATGTAACTTGATGTTTACTATTGGTTTGCTATATGTTGCTCTTATTGTGTTTAGGTATATACCTTGTATCCCTAATCTCTCCAAAACGTTTATTCATAAGTTCTTTTATTGTACTTGATTGAAGGGGTATTCAATTTTGTCAAAGGCTTTTCCAGCATCTAATGAAATGATCACATTTTTTTCTTTCAGTTTGTTTATATTATGAATTACATTGACAGTTTCATATGATGAACCATCTCCCATCAAGTAGGGATGAAGCTTATATGGTAGATCATCTTTTTTATGTGTTCTAGAATGCTGTTTGTGAATATTTTATTGAGTATTTTCCATCAATATTCATGAGTGAAATTGGTCTGAATTTCTCTTTGTTAAGTCTTTGTGTGATTGTATATCAAGATGACCTCATAAAATGAGCTTGGCAATGTTCCTTCTATTCCTATTTTATAAAATGAATTGAGGAGAATTTGTACTAGCTCTTCTTCAAAAGTCTGGTAGAATTTGTGCTAAAACCATCTGGGCCTTCAACAGTGTTGTTGTTGTTGTTGCTGTTGCTGTCATTGTTGGAAGATGTTTAATGGCTACACAGGACTGACCTATGCCCTCTGCACATATGCTAAATTGTGTAGCTTGTTCTTTTTGAGGACTTCTAACAGTGGGAGCAGGAGCTGTCTCTGACTCTATTGCCTCCCTTTGGGACCCTTTCCTCCTACTAGTTTATCTTCTTTAATCTTAATAGAAACAGAGGTGTCTATTCTTATTCCAGTTAGATATGCCATGGTTGGTAGATATCTATTCTGGCAGGAACTTTTCTATGGAGAAATGGAGGAAAAAGAGAAGAGAGAGTGTAGAGAGGGAGAGACTAGAGAAGAGCAGTGAGGGGAAATTGTGGTCAAGATATAAAATAAATAAAATTAAAATTAAAAAAGTAGGAGAAGTGAATAAATTGTCTTGAACTGCGTGATGAATTTCCAGTAACACTGGAAGTCAATTATATTCAAGTGAAGGCACTAAAAGAGAAAAATAAAACTTACACTTGCAAGGTGGATGAAGAAATTAAACACAGGCAGTGAATTAATCTGAAAGCAAATGCAGACTGGAAAGAGGCTTTTATTTAAGATTAGCAAGGTCATTGTCCTCTTCTTTAATTACCATCAGAAGCTGTCAAATGCTGGTTCTTTGCTGTTTCATGGTACCTTGTTAGACTTCAGGTTAAGGGCTCTGTGCACATTGATTACAAGTGTAAATTGTTAAAATTATTTTTGAAAGGAAAGGTCTTCAGTGCTCCTGATCATTGAATATACAACTATTTGTGAGAGGAAGAGCACTGAGAAAATGCTTTGTGGTGTCAGATAATAGTCGCTGTGACTATTGGCTTATTTTTATTTTATTTTTACCACAGTATTTAGGTGACCTTTGCCAGATTGCTTTTAAAAACTGATATTTGAAATTATTTTTATAGAAGTGCGTGCTTCTCTGATATTATGGTAATTATCACTCTTTGTTGTTGTCTATATTGAATGATTCATCCTGCAAACAATTTTCCAATGGCTGTTACAAGACAGCTGTGAGTCCAGACACTGAAAACAGATCACTTGAGAATAAAGGCTAAACTCACACTCTTTAACAGCTGACATTTAAAAAGGCAGACGTAAACTAAATAAAAACACAAACAGTGGTCCATGAGTGTCACAACGAAGGATGCAGAATGCAAAGAGCATAAAAGCTGCATAGCTTGAGAGATGGTGGTGAATGTAAGGGGCATGGCCCAGAAATATCAAGTTTGCATCCATTCGGAACATATCTGAAAGCTGTGAAGCAGAAAGTCAAATGGACAACTGAGGATAGAGTGGTTCAGTCACAGACAATAGCAAGTACCAAAGTGTGGAGGAAGGGATGTGTTCTAAGTATCAGAGAAATGGAGATCTATGGTAGTCCTAGACTTGGTAATTGGCTTCTAGTGAAACAGGAACCTGTGAATTGTTGTGATCAGAAAAGTAGCAATGTCTTGGGTATTGTCTATTGTGCTAGTTACTTTTCTTTTCACTAAATACTTGACTAAATACTTGACAAAAACAATTTAAGGAAAGAAAGGTTCCTTTTGGAACAGAGTTCCAGGATATAGTCCAGCACAGTGTCAGGAGCCAGAGGTATCTCCTCACAGTGCATCTTCCATCAGCCAGCAGGGAGAGACCACTGTGCAATACAGGCTAAGTTGTGGCTTCTTATTCACTCTGTCACCCAGCCAGTGGAATGATGCTGGCTAACTTTTGCGTGACGCTTTCCACTTCCATTAAGCCAGTCTAGAAACTCCCTCATAGACATGCCCAGAGGTTAGCTTCCATGGAGATTCTAAATCCGCTCAAATTGACAAGGAAGATTAGCTATCATAGCTGGTCAAATAAAAATGAATTGTGGTTTGTCCAGGGACAACTAAAACAATCCAATTATTATAACAATCCTATTATTATAATGTAGGCAAAATAAGACATAGGCTTAGACCAAATTGGAAGCCAGGGAATGTTTAAGTAAGAAGTTATATTTTAGATAGTTGTTTGCTGTAATAGCAGCCTTATTTATTTAGACAAGCTCTCTCTCTCTCTCTCTCTCTCTCTCTCTCTCTCTCTCTCTCTCCATATATATATGTGTGTGTGTGTGTGTGTGTGTGTGTGTGTGCTATAAAGGAAATCAAAGCATGAAGACAGTAGACACTCAGCAGGCAGCAAGGGATTTTAGAGAGCAGCCTCAGGAAAAAGTTTCCAGCCTTAAAACAGGGTATCACCACTGCTTTAGGCCAGAGACAACTTGTGGATACCATGACATTTACAAATACTGTGAAGGACTACCAGGAATGGGGATAAGAAGTTACTGCCAGAAGTTCAAGGGTGATAATCTAATGGGTGATACACACAGTGGAGGAGACCGTGAGCGATGGAGCCTCTCTAGCAGTCTGTGAGCTTGGCCCATGAGGAAATTTGACTTTTTCACCCCTGGGCTACAGAGCAGAGATGGAAAAAAGTGGTGAGGGAACACACCAATTTCACCTAAGCTTTACAAAAATAGATAAAAATAATACATGTATTAAATAACTGTTTGTGAATATTAATTTTTCTTTGTTCTGAAACTTGGAGAAAAATACTTTTCTATTAATTAGAATTTTCTTTTTTTTGTTTTTTTGTTTTGTTTTTTTGTTTTTTTTCAAGACAGGGTTTCTCTGTATAGTCCTGACTGTCCTGGAACTCACTCTGTAGACCAGGCTGGCCTCGAACTCAGAAATATGCCTGCATCTGCCTCCCAAGTGCTGGGATTAAAGGCGTGCTCCACCACCCGGCTAATTAGAATTTTCAAACAATATTTTTATCCACTGAAAAACATTTCTGAAGAGAAATATGGCATTTCAATTATCATAATTCATTTATTTAACCTTAATTTACTTAAGATTTCAGCAAACATGGCACTAAATTTGTTTTACATCTAAGAAAGAAAAAATAATTTTAAAATATATTAGATAGGAACATTTTGATGGATTTATGCTTATTTTTATTTTGTATTTATGTGCAAGTGTGTATGCCTGTGTATGTTTGTCACGTCTGTATGCTAGTACCCACAGAGAATGAAAAAGGGACCACAGATTCCAGGATAAGAAGAGGAGTCAGACCTCTTAAAGATGGAGTTATAGTCATTTGTGTGCTGCTCTGTACTGCTATTTGTCTTCTGGTAAATCAGCAAGTGCACTTTTGATGCGTTTGAAACACCTTGATGTGTCTATAAGATTTAATAATTGTTTACTAATAATTGAGGTAGTTAAAAATGGTATGAGATTGACTTTTTACCTACTCTTTATTAGTTAGTTGGTTTGATGAAATAAGCTGGGGTTTATTAGGTAAAGGAGACTAGTAGCAATCCAAGAGTCAGAATAGACCTCTCAAGAGTCAGAATTGCCTCAATGTACTCAATCTGCTTTTGACATTCACAGAGAAAGGAAAATACTTAAATTTGTGTACTAATTAATCGTTATCACGTAAGCTATTTAATGTTGAAAATTCAGAAAAAAAACAGAAAAAAGAAAATCTTCTTTTATAGCTAAATAAATGGAGAAGCATGCATCTATCAGTAAGATATCACTTACAATTAGGGAAGTGTCTTGCTTCAGTGAGAGATGATTTTTTCAAAGAATTAGATAGAAAACAATTGAGGAAAACACTGAATGTCTTCCTATGAGTTGCACACACAAACATACATATACACACACACACACATATACATGCACACACATATACATACACTCAGGAAAAAATAGATGTTTATATTGAAATAGCAAATGAAATAAAATAATTGGACAAATTCTATTTAAGTGATCCTTGAATCATTTTGGTGCCTCAGAAGAGGAAACATAGTGGATGAAAATAGTGGAATCATGCAGTTTTAAAAATTGAATTGTGTATTTAAACCAATTATATTATGTAGTCCTATTTAATAATCTTTATATCTTAAAATTTACAATTTTTAAAACATGACATAGAGATCAACTCTGAAAATAAAGACAGCTTATATCCTGACTTAATATTCAGTCAAGATTTAATTTTATGTGTAAAAATAAACAAGCACATCTACCTCATTAATATGCAAATTTAATCTTTAATTAAAAATATACATATATTAAAAACCTGTTTTAAAGTGAATTTATTGTTTATCAAAAGAGCCAGTGATCTATGAATCACATAGAAAAATATCTCAGCGGGATCAACTACATTTCTCCTAACAGAGACTTTGAAATATTTCCTTTGAAAAGAATTGGAAAGACTAAAATTATTATTTTTTTTTTGCGTTACACCAAGAATTTTTTTTAAATCTGGTCTTATGCTGAGCCAAGCATAGTAATGTTGACGCACTCACATATCTTTTTAAGGTAAACTTCAACACTCATATTTTGTCCCAGAACATTCTAGAGTTATCCGTGACTAATCATTACTTTTATTTATATGACTCATCCCCATTCACTGGGCTCTGTGTGTTCAGGCCATTCTTAAATCTTTAATCTGTGTTACTTGTTTTTCATACTACAGGCACACTGGTTATGTTCATGAGAACAATTCATATCCCTTTGCTAGCTAAATCTTATCTTACAGGCTTGATTTTTATTTATAACTTTTGCAAAATAAGAGTTTATGCACACACACACACACACACACACACACACACACACAAATCCCAGAATATCTTTACCATAGCAGTCTGAATTTTCCCACGCATTTAATATGTTCTCTATTTTTCCTACTTTACCTCTAACAGTTAAAAGAAATAGTCATTTTCCCTTGTACATAGAATATTAATCCTCAGTAATTTTTGGTAAATAAACGGGCAAAATAATGACCTGATAAAAGTGGAATTGTACCCATTGAACAATAATCACTAACTCAGTAAGTCAGCAAGGGTCACTTAGGAAACAGTAAGCATATTCTCGGAAAGCAATCTTCTACTCTCTAAGACTATTATTTCAGTTCTAGCAGTCTTACTGTGTAGGGCAAGGTCCTGTGGATAATCAAGACAACTATCTCATGCTTTCTTGTTAACGTTCATTCATCTCTCACTGAGATGTCTTTCAAACTTCAGAATGTAAATAACCCCAGATCATCTATTAATTATTCCTTACTACAATAATCTATGTGCTCTGCTGAAACAATGGTCACAAGTGACAATCATGTGAGTGCATTTCCTAGAGACAGTTACAATATTTCAGTAGGTAGCAAAAGTGGTGTTTGTTTACATCTAATTGTTTTACAGAATTCGGTATAAAAATGTGCATACAAGACGGTTGGGATTTAAAAAGTCAAGTATTTCTACAGATACCTTATTTTAAGATGGTCTTATTGTGTGTCCCAAGGTCACACAGAGCATTTCTAAGTAACCCTTTGCACATGTCTGTTACTGATTTATTTATGCCATGTAATAGAGATGATTCCACAAACAAAAGCTCACACATCAAATAGACACCATGAGCTGTTTTATTTTTAAAGAAAGCTTTGTTGGACAATAGCATAGCTATTCCAACTTATTAATTTTTTAAAGATATTTTTACTACACAACTAAAGATGTTAATACTTAAGAAAAACACTCAATGGCTGGAAAAGCACAAAATACCTCATAGCCTGACTTTCATAACAAAAGTTTACTCATTTCTAGGATGCAAACTAAAAATGCACACTAAAATCTCACACAGTTCAGAATTACTGCCTTTACGTTGGCTAAGAAGCAATTTTGTTCACACCGTCTCTGCATTGATATCAAATTCCATCATAGTGAGCAGAACAAATAATCCCTCAATGCCATTATAAAAATAATTGAATTTTTCTCACCTATAACTCTAGTTCCAGAGAATCCTGTGCCCTCTCCTAAAACACATGCAACTACACATTAACAAAAAAAAAAGGAAAGAAAGAAAAGGTAAGAAGTATTATTTTCTGAATCCACTGTAGTAACTTTGGGGGTCCCTTAGGCATGTGGACCACACTTTTAAGCCAAACAACTCTTACTCAATTTACCTAATTTGCTTCTTATACTCAACTGAAAACAGAATCTAAGACTAACTTCAAGGAATACTCATCTGGTGAATTTCATACACTGACATATCCTTAGTACTCTATGCTAGTCTAACATTAATACTACATGCTAGAATTTACATGCATGTACAATTAAGGAAATATTATTCATCAACTTCTAGTTATGTTTAAAATAGTTTGTTTTTAAAATATTCTTTGAAAAACATTAAATTTTTTAGAAATTTTAAGTCATTAATTCTTATCAAACTACACAAAAATCCTAAAGGTTTTACTTGATTGGAAATTATATAACCATGGCTTTGGGGCTGATGAGGCACAGGTGATAGGTTTGCCTATATGGGATGCTTGTACTGAGCATATACTCTCTATCCAGTACTGCCAAAGTCTCCCACATAGAACTAGCACAGTAGCCTAACTAGCAATTCCTCTAAGGAATGCTGTCTGTGACATTAAACACACTCTTTGAGCAATTACAGTCTGGAATCACTCTCCTGGGACTAAGCATATATTGGGTTGAATTGTCATTTTCTTTCTAGGTTAAAAGGAAGTAAGTGTCTTGCCTGAAGTGATTGGTCAGAAAATGAGGACTTGGATGCCTTGCAGGGTCTACACATGTTACTCTAATGTGGATTCTCCTTCCATCATTAGCAATTCCAAAATCTCTGGGAAAAGTGGCACTTCAGCCCAGCACTGCATTGATTGACAGAAGAGGTGTAGTTTAGAAAACATGAGGTGGAACTTTATTCTCTAGAGCCAAATTTGAAAAACAGTTGTTTTATACTTTCACAACTTTACTGTGACTTTTTGCACATAATGTCAATATTGCATAAATAGTAAGAAAAACACAACCTCTTGAAGACTTAGAGGTATTAAGTTTACAAAGTTCAGATTCGTCACCATGCAGAAGAGCAGTCAGAAAGTGTGTAAGAGCCAGCAAAGCTGGCAGACACCAAGAAAACAAGGCCTTCTAAATCAACATGGGTACGTCTCACATAAACACATAGACTGAAGCAGTATGCACAAGGCGTGTAACCGTTGGCATCAGGTCCTGTGAAGATATATTATACTTTCCAGTTTAGTGGTTTTATGGAATTCCTGAATGTGCAAATGAGTGGGTCTCTGATTCCTATGCCTTCTCTTCTGCTCCTTTCCGTGTTTGCTTTGTCCAACCTCAAGATAATAGTTTTTGTTTTACCTCATCATATTTTATTTTGCTATATTTACAAAATTTATCTCACTCATTTTCTGTTTGTATTCTACTTCTAAAGCCATAGCTCAAAATGTGTTGCTTATGCTACACACTGAAATATTCAGTTGGAAAGAACAAGTTTATAGTGATGAATATATATATATTAAAGGTATAAGATGATATATAAAAGTATAATCTCATGTATGTTGATTGAATGGTACACATGTATCAGTAAGTTAACTGAGTTAATGTAAAGAAAATGAGATATTGTTTGTGAGTTTTGTTTTGGAAGGAACAATGGCTATGGTTGTTCTCTTGCTTCTGCATGCATATGCACGAATGTGCATGCATGCTCACGCATACAAATGAAACTGGACATACACCATCACAAGTACACAGAACATGTTGAATGAACTTTAGGAATATCAGTTCATTGTTTACTTCAGATATTGCTACACATAGTCATATCAGACCATGTCGTGTTGGCTCTGAATCACGATCCCCTGTATTATATAGCAATTCCACAGCTAATAGATTTTTAGTTATTTATTATTTATTATTCAAATGATTTATTATTTTTTCATTTCAGACTTGGTTTTATTCTTTCTCTCCTGAATGACTTTATCAAAATATATTTTACTATATCTTTCCATTCAGATAGAACATTAATTCCTGGAAAACAAAGAAGAGAAACTTTATGGAATTTGGCTATGACTACCTACAAGACTAGCTTTGCTGTATTGGTATTATCACTTATACATAAAATAATATTTCTAGTTCAACAGATTGTGGAATATTCCTCTTATTCCAAAATAAAAATCATTAAAAATGAATTTTAAAGATAATATCGTCCATCACAGAATTTGTCTCAGGTGTTTGAGGGTTTTCTTTTCTTTGCTTTTTTTTTTGCTACTCTTCAAATTGAGCTCCCTAAATTCTTGCCATGACATTATTCTTTCTTGGCCATCCTAACTTTCCTTTTAATTCTAGAGATTTAGACAGTCACAGCTGATTCCAGCAAAAGTGCTTTGCTTATGCTCCCAAACACTCAGCCAGTGCTGGGACACTGCTTCTGGCTACAGGAAGCTTTTAATTGACCAGATGTCACTACAGGTGAGAAAACCAGATATTACTGGTAATTCTGTCCTGCAGGAACTTTGCATTAAGTGCTTATTCCTAAGGAAATACAGAAATCTGGTTGTCAGAAAACATCAGCTAAATGGAGTCAAACAGGGACTGGTATGTCCTCTCCTAGATTTGTAAAAACATGTGTGTGCTTTCTCTTTACAGGAAAAGGGAAATGGCAAAGCTACACTGTAGTTAATTTTAAATGAGATGCTCTTGTCAGTAGACTCCATTGACTTACCATGCCATTACCGGAACACTAATTTGTTTCTCTGACCTAACCTGTAATTCCTCTGTTGGAAAAAAAAGAATGTCAGCCTCTCCCCTGAGATCTTCTGCCAACCACACTTTCTCCTTGGCAGACTGACTCATGGTTTTCTATGGCAGAAGTTGAACTTTCTATATGAAGGTGTTTTGAAATGCAAACAATGACAAAATACTGTAGACATCACTATGAAATTTGACAGACTGCAAAGGTCAGCGCTTAAACGCATTTTCATGACTCCACAGTCTCCCAGGAAGACTGCATGGGCCTCGAGCGTTTCTTCCAGTTCTTGGGGCTTGTATTTTTAAAGTGAAATCTTTTGATTTTTCATCTTTGCCAAATTTCATTATTTGGTAAAGCTTCAGTGTTTTGACAACTGATCAAATGTTTAGTGACTAAGAAACTTGTGCTTGATGCCCAAAATTGTCCCAAAGGCCACAGAATAATTACAATTCATAGCACACTGCTCCAGAAATTAAGAAGATGGGGCATTTTTAAATATAGCACCTGCTACAGTTGATTGGCATATATATAGGATTATTTTGTTACTACTTCTCACCCTCATGGCTGCAATTGTTAAGCTAGTCTATTGCAATTTGAAGTGCTGACTTAATTGGTCTAGAAGAGCACCCTTTTTTCTTTCACACCATAAAGATGTTTGATGGGTAAAGCACTTAGAAGCTACCCTTCTGTGTGGCTATATTTAAAAGAAATTGTTGTGTTGTTCATGGGGATTCATAAAAATGTGTTCTAAGAGGAGAGAAATTACAGAGTGCTGCTGGAACTCTAGCTTTTCTCTCAGCCTTTGAAAGCCTTTCCTTCAGTCACAGTGGGGATGGTTTCCATCAATGTTTCTAACCATCTACAGACTAACAGTGCAGAGCAGGAACTCTCTCAGGAAAAGCTTTAGAAAAGATGAGGTCATTTTTGCACTTTGTTAGTAGCGCCCCATGAATTTCCTCTCTCTGGGACTGTCTCTCAATCCCTATACCGCCATGTTGTTATTTTTAGTAGAAAGTGCAATCCTCAAGGAGAGGGGGCTTGGAGTAAGCTTCCGAAGCCATCTGTGCCTCTGTGGCATTCACTGTTATGTCCCATAGGATCAGCTGATGACTGCATTAGAGGTTAATGCTTTCATATAAACAATTCTCACTCTGAATGGGATCACGATGATGGTACCACTAAGGACTTTGAGGCATGTCATGGTCATTGTTTGAGATGATGATTGTAGTTTTCACTATAGTAGGCCTGAATTATCACCACTTGATATATGATAAAGAAATAGTGTTCCCTGGGATTTATGATATATTCAAGTTCCTGTGACTGTGGCTTTTGAGACATGAAAGAAGATAAAAGCACATCTCTTTTTTGAGAATTTAAAAAAAAACTGTCTTCCATAAAACATGGACAGCCAGCAGCTTGATAAGATCATGTTTCTCAAGTTCTTAACAAAGTCTCAGCATGGAATAATTAGCTCATGAATATAAATATTCACATCTTAAGAGTTTTATATTTTGTCTGAAGATTCAATTTAGTGTCAAGAAGAGAGTCCCCAGACAGAAATCAAATACGCTTCCCAAAAAATCTGTGAAGTGTTCTCTGAATTAGCAAACAGTTTCTTTCTACATTACATTGATGGTCCTTATCATTGTGTGTTGAAATATGCATCATGCAACTTCATTGGATACATGCTCTACAAATGCTTTGTTGATTATTCTTGGTATGATGTCATGTTCTGACAGACAAAGACATACTAGCCAGTAGAGATGAAATAACGTTGTCTTCACTGTACAGTAAGAAGAAAGAGTAAGATTTCAACCCTCACAGGACTGGCTTCTAGCAATATTCTACTTTGTCATCCCACAGAACACAGTTCTGTATAATAATTTATTATTTTAGAAAATTCATGATTCTTTCTGTCTAAGTATTGTTAGTTTGCCATGTCCACAAATATACATACTTCTTATTTTTGTTGTTATTGTTGTTTTTGCTTCTTTTATGATAGTCTGGATACAAAAAAAAATGTGTTTTTAACTTATTTGTTAAACTCTTGGAAATATCATTAGGTTATCTCATTTTCAAAAGCTTAAAAAAATGTGATATAAAAAACATGAATATGAGCCGGGCGGTGGTGGCGCACGCCTTTAATCCCAGCACTCGGGAGGCAGAGGCAGACGGATTTCTGAGTTCGAGGCCAGCCTGGTCTACAGAGTGAGTTCCAGGACAGCCAGGGCTATACAGAGAAACTCTGACTCGAAAAACCAAAAAAAAAAAAAACATGAATATATGAAAAGAGAAAGAAGACACTTTGCATGCTGGCACCTAACACAAATGGCACATCAGTTTTCAAAGGTGTGAGGGCAGATTAGCTTTAAAAGGTTTAGCCATTAGGTGTTTTTCCCTTCCAGTAATATGGTCAATTGAAACTAGTTAAAATATTTTAATAGAAGTTTTCTTTTCATTAGAAATCTTTTAAGAATGGATATAGGATCGAACTAATAGAGATAATTAGAAAATACTTTAAGGTCCTTTTTAAGGATATGAGAGTTGAGTAGGGCAAGTTAAAGAAAGTCCTTCTTGGGTGAGAACTACAAACAACAGGATTTCTACTTTCCATAAAAATTTAACAGTCTAAGTGTGATGCCATCATGGAAATACAGGTTCAGAGCAATAAATCTACATCTATCTCATGGGTATGTGTTCTCAGTATTCTCCAAGTATAAAATGTCACACATGTTGCTTTGGGTACACAGCATGTGAAAGAATGCTGTGTACCCAAATGCTTTGTCCAGATGTGTACCCAATGCTTTGTCCAGATGAGAAAAAGAAGGGGGGGCATAAAGACATTCTTTTAATTAAAGCTCAATAAGAATGTGGATTTTTGCACACAGGGACCTCAGTGAACTTAGAAATAGACTTATCTCAGTTTTACAAACTTCCTTTAAAAAAAATAAAGTGGTCCTAAATGAGATCAGTTAAATCCATAGAAATTACTCGACATGCTGTAAACCCTATAAGCTGGAAGACATGAGTTTTCTGCAGTATTATAGGACATTTTTTAAGCCACTATTCCTGCTCTCTCAAAAATGGATTAAATATTTAAAATAACTGCAATTTTCTATTCTCTCTCTCTCTCTCTCTCTCTCTCTCTCTCTCTCTCTCTCTCTCTCTCCATAGAGACAGATGTGGTTGTGGTTAGGCTCTCCTGACTAACAGCTACGTTTGTGTGGTAAGGATCCCTTTTTGACTATAACATGCCTGTCAAATCCTACCTCAATATAATAAGGACTAACACCTGTATCCCACAACCCAAAATATAGAACTTCAAGATACTGTCTTTAAGAACATTTGTCCAAGTATCCTTCTCCACTCCCAGCTCCTTACATAGCACTGAAGAGCAAAGGCAGAGACCAGAGGACACAGAAGCATACCTGAGGATATGAGCTTGTTTCGAGAATTTTAAAGGGTTTTAACACATATCTCAGGTTTAGCAATAATATATCAGAAAGATGAGATATTAAAATGTCCTTATATTATCAGGTAGCCGATGTCAAGGCAGGAAAATATTTAAGAAGTAAATTTCAATTAGATAAAAGAAATTAAATGCTATATAAGATAAAACACATAGAGAGAGAGAGAGAGAGAGAGAGAGAGAGAGAGAGAGAGAGAGAGA